>NC_053407.1:15950131-16250131 GCF_016859285.1 Xiphias gladius | reverse complement strand
TAGAAGGCAGGGTGAAAGGAGAAAGATTGTTGTTAGGTTTAAAAGCTGAAGTTCAAAATTGTGGGGGAGATGGCTGAAAGGAAGGCATGAAGAGGCTGTTGTATAGTCTCTTCCATTGTGCCTGAATCACAGCAGAAGGCTATACTTACAGTAACCTTCGCTATTGGTAGAGCACCACTTGACTTATGACTGGTACACCACATCTCAGATTATAGGCCCCTCAAGAGCAAGACAGTTTGTAGCATAATGGCAATACGGCAGGAAATTACACAAAATGTTCAAAAAGCGGAGTACATCGAGAGTGTTTAAACCATGTTGTTTGTCCCATCCTTCCCTCAACTACATATCATCTATATTTTAACTGGCTGTTGTGAAGCGGCCTCCCCTCACCTCATATCAGCCGGGTCTCCCGGCCTCTCACCCTGCTCTGCTGTGAATTAGCCCTTGTGCCCGCCACTACACTAAGAAAGGTAGCGTGCTAATCCTCATGACATCACTATTGTGTCCAGGCCGTTCCATCTAATGTGCTTATCAAAGGGCTTCTTTGAGTGTGAACGCGCTAGGAAATCAGCGTGGGGAGGCGGCTGATAGGAAGGCTTTTATCTGCTAAGGAATATTTCTGCTCTTATATAACATCTAAAGAGACTTTCACTACCACCATGTTCTCTTTCCCCTGAGGTGCTGTAGTCTTCACTTGAGGGGAATAAAAGCCTATTTTTGTTGGTCTTTAGGCTCTGTATGCCATGGCAAATGCAACACTAGGTTACTGTAATATAGGGAGCATTCTTCTCTCTCCTTTTCCCAGCACACATCGCGAGTTGGGAGTGAGGGGCTATTAGATAAGGAGACCTCTGTAATTCCCAGACATATCTTGTTTAATCTCGTGACCATTATACATTACTTAGTGGACTGATATCAGGATATGAGGCTGGATTCATGTCCTTCCTTTGGCTCACTCCATTGTCTAGTTACTCAGTGGACAGGAAGAGCAGCGGGAGGGGGCCAGCTCTCAACTAGACCCTCTGCATTTTATTTTCATATTGCTGTCTTGCAGCTGTTAGAAAAACAATATACATAGTGGGATTCAATCCCACCTGACATCACAATGACAATGGACAGACCACAGTGAACTAAGAGTTCAAAGTCAGTGGGCTATTAATCCACAGTGAGTCACACTCGCTAAATCTAAAGCAGCCATATTCACATATGAGACAATTTCCCAATATTCTATCTTGAACACCGCAAACAATTACCTGGATATGGCTGAATAGATTGCCAATTAAATATAGCCCATCCATTTTACTGAATAAGAGGCAATTGCTGTGCAGTGAGCAGTCCCTTCAGAGCTTTCTGCTCTGAGACTGTGGTGAGTGACTGATGTGACAAAGCTATTAGCTGCCATAGTCAGAGAGAACAGTCTCAATCAGTCGACTGCATATTTTCAGTATAGACAAGAGGGAATTAAACTACAAATTGAGGATGAAGGCAAATCAATGTCATCATTATCTACAGATTGAAAAGAATGAGAACATGCCCTCTGTTCCCACTCCACATTAAGAAAAGGTGGCACGTATTAAAAAAATGATCAGAAAAAATTACAATCCAGACAAAAGCATTAACATACAGAAAATCTTTCTGACTGTTTTTAGTCCCGGCCTCTCTGTCTCACTCTCTCTCTCTCTCTGGTCATTGAGTGGATCATTAGCTGTCAGGGCCCTTGAAACCATACCCCCAACCCTGAACTCCCATTCCTGCTCGCCTCTAAAATATTCATAAGGACAATTAGGAGTTCCGATAAGGCGAGTACGGAGGGCTGGGGGGGCGTGCGGCAGAGAGGGCAGGATATGCCAGCAGGACGTCTGTTCTGCAACACTCTACACCCAGACCACAGACCTGCCCTCATCAATCTGAGACACAGCAGTCCCTCTCTGTCCCCAGTCAGGCCCGGCAGCCAGGGGAAGATGGCCCAGTGCCAGCTAACCCCCCCCACCCACCCAAAATCCCAGCAGGCTTTGCTCTGTCCTCGCCCCTGGGCAGGAGGGGTTGGCCACACAGCACGCATAGTAGGAGGAGGGGGGCACAAGGGCAAGCTGATTGTTGCATGAGCTAACTCACAGAAGCCGCTGTGCAGAGAAGCGCAAGGTCTCATTTCAGCCGCTCAGCCCGCAAGGGCACTGGAGAACACAGAGGGTGGACTCATGGCGTGTGGTTCTAATGATCTTTAACATAACTAGCATCGCTGTTGCACTGTAACTAGATCAAGCTAAATTAGGTCAGCTCATCGTTTGACCTATTTCATGTGGCTCATACCACAGTTTATGACAGGTGTATGGCTTGAGCTCAGTTTGAGAAGCTAAAGTACACATAATGCATTGTAACGGTATATGCCGTCCAACACATTGTTACTGCAGAAAAGTAACAAATTATCTTACCATTACTTTTGTTGATGCAATTAGTTCATTAGCTTAATATGTTTATTAAGGTATATTAGAGGAATATTTAGTTACAGTACTCATTACATTACTTTTGTGTTATACCCATTGATTCTGCTAAGTCATTCCTCAAAAATCACAAAATATAAAAAGGTACAATAGATAGTGTTTAGTTAGGTAACACAAGGTTAAAATATCAAAAAAAAAAAGAAAAAAATCTAAACTAAATCATTTTAATTGGACAACATAAAGAATTATCATATTTAATCTATGTAAAGTTCAATATAAAATGAATGACACCATCAATTAGTTGGCAAACTATAAACAAAATGCTGAACATACACTTGAGAGCTTTAATAAGTTTTTTTCTCTTTACACAGAAATTGGAGACAAGTGATATGTCAATTATCCTCTTTTCTGTGGAAGCGGATGCATAAAGAAGAAAAAGTCCACTTTTCACTCTGAACTGACTGAGGTACCTGTATTTACAGATTATGTCTTATTGTAAACTTGGTTTCACACTAGGTACGCGGGAAAAGCACACAGATCAGTTCAAATGAAAAAACATCTATTCTCTTTTTTTTTCTCAATGTTGAATAAACTTTGTTTTTAGTTTTAGTAGTGTCTAATGTTACATCTTGGAGTATTAACTCATTAGTGTCACTGGAAACTAATGTTTAGAAGAAGACCCCATGGCTTGCAGTGTTTTGTTGCTGTTGTCTTCTTTCATTATATGCTCTCTAAGAAACCCTCAGTTTGAAATGAGACATATGCAACGTAGTTGAGAGGGTGGAAAAAGGCTCTGACGTCAATGAAGCACGACATGTGCCAAAAGCAAAAATCTCTTAGCAGTAACCTGGTAACAAGCATCACACACTGGAGAGCAGAGACATAATAAAAAAACGAGATGTAATACATGATGCACAAATGAAAATGCACAGAAAACCAGTACTTGATAATGGAGATAAGCAATTCAGCAATTCAAAGGAAAACTGTTGTTAAGACCTACAGGACAAAATCCCATATAAAGAGCAGGGATACCGCTGGTTATGGTCATTTTAATTCCAGTAATCACACTACGTTTTCACAGTTTGACAATCAAAGGCCCTTACACTGCCATCAGGTAACAGTTCCATAGCAGAGGACACATATATTACAGAATAGTGTGCTCTATACTCACATGAACATTACCACAACTGTTTCATTACACTCAGAAAACTACAAAAGAGGACTGGTGACCCTTTTTCACTAAAAGCCCAGAGGAAAAGGAGTCCTTGTCCTATAAAAAGAGGCACTTTGAAACCCAGCATGTTGCTCGCAACAGAACCCTTAATACCGCGTCACTCACTGTGGCGAGACAAGACTTTTCAGACAACTCTTACCAGACTTATCCGTAAGAGATATCAATGTGAAGATGTGATGCTGTACACCAAGAAGAGAGTAATAACAACTCAAATGAACGGGATTATTTACACTACCATGATCCTAACTTTATAATGTAATATAGCAAAAATGTATTACCGGAAGCCAGAGTGAATTTTTTAAAATTAATTCATAAATGCAAGCATCTGAATGCATTTTTGAAAACATCCATTAAACAACAAACAACCTACAGTAATGTTTTAGGGTTTATCTTGTTATTTAGTGTATCTACTCTGCAAATAAGACTCACGGGAGCTCACTGTAACTGAAACCTCATGCTATAACTGTAAGTAACATTATCAGAGGTATTACTGTGGCTAACAAAGATAATCTTTCTCTCTGTTTTCACTTTGATATTTGTGAGTTCTTATTTATTTATATCTTGTCCTACTGCACTAGTCTGATAACAGATGCTGGTGCTGTGTGAAGAGCCAGTATGTTTGTTTTGACTTCCAACACAAGTTAACTCCAGAGCTGACCTGGCCTGAAACACAGGCCCAAAGGTTAAGTGGCAGCTCTCTGGTATACAAAACATGCGGTGCACACGCGAAATAGGAAGAAGCTCGTCTTCCCAACACGGTGTGCTTAAGTGAGTGAAAAAATGAAGAGGCGGTAATAGGATTGTAGAAACACAAATTAATACTGCCCATCCTGTTACTTTACCAATGTCTCCGGAGACAACAGATTGACTCACAGGCTTTGTATTCATGTGGCAACACACAGAAGAAGAAACATATTCCTCATAACAAAGCAGTACCACACATAATATAAATATCCATTGATTAAAAGAATAAAATTCCAAAATATAATATCATCATACTTAAGGTAATCAGTAGTACTGTGCATGACCTACAGTCAAAATAAAAATATAGAAAATGATTTTAATATCACTCCGATAAATCACAGAAGCCCAAAAGTGCACATACTTTTTTTCTGTAATATTAAAAATGGCCTGGCAGAAATTTCACATATATTGAAAAGCACTGGAAAATCAACATCAACCCAATAAGTCTATGTCAATAGCAATGACATTTGATTTAGCTTAAAGGGGATATCTCATCATTGCTGCTGTGAGCTCTATGGTGAAATACCAAAAAGGAGAATAGTAATACGATGAAGGCACAGTCGGGGAGAAAGACTGAAGTAGAAGGATAATTGTGTAGAGCTGGAGGTGATTAGGAAGCGTTATAAAGGCCTGGAAATGAAGTCACAATGAAGTGAACCTACTGTACATATCTCATTAAGGAAAACTTTTGAATTAGCTACATTTGTTCTACATACTGCATGAGGCAGATGCCATCCTCATTGAAGAAAAGACCAACTTCTCGTTTGATTTGCCACTTTTCACCTCGTTCAAAGTAAATGTGGTAAATATTAAAGATTTTCAATCAGATATTTGAAATATTACAAAAATATCTGCTCTGAATTCTGATGTTGTTGTTACATTTCGACTGCCGCTCCCCCTTTCCCAAACCATTGTGAACAGACCAGCAAATGACAGATTAAGATTTAGATAATTATATACAAAGACTGAGCAATTTGGCCAGTAGAGACAATAAAAAATCATGGATATTTTCAACTAGAAAAATGACTTGTCACAAGTCCAGTCCCCCCTACATACAAAATGTTGCTATTCTACATTCCTCAAAATGACAGTTTACTAGTTTTTAGAAAAAAAGAAGAAATAAAACACTGAGAACACAAGCATGTTTCTCTGAAGACCTTAAACACTGACCAAAAACTGAAAAAGAAAACAGTTAGTTGGCTAATTCAACCAAAAGGTTAGAAAAAAACGGGCGGTGGAGATAATTGTCTGAATGTAGAAATAAAGTTTTACTGTAACTGGTTTATTTGACATTTTGTGAAACACTTGCATGGTCATTTTGCAAAACCTTATGGATTTAAGCATTTGCAGTCCCTTCTTCTGTGATCTCTGGATATTAAAGATGACACCCAGACATAGTGCAGACCAGGGCAGTGCAGCAGATTTACATCCACAAGTCAAAAGTCAAAGGAAGAACGAAGAGAAAACCTAAACTTCACATGTAAAGTTTTTTTTTTCACTTATTCTGTCAACATATAGACAGATAGACTAAGCGGCAGCCTTGTTTAGATTTTGCCCATGGACATCAACCTACCGTAAGGTTGCCAACAACAGGTAGAGAGCTTGTTCTTTCCAGAGAAAAATGCTCAGCTGCAAAGGAACCGAGGCCACTCATGTTTCTGGCAACAGCAACGTCAGTTTCCCTCAGAATAAATCACAACATAGCATTAGAAGCACAGCCACAGAGACAAAAAAACTACTAGTGCCTGCACACCAGACAAAAGATCTTCAGAAATACATGAAACTGCTTTAAGACTACCACCTCTAACTGGGCCCGTATAACAATAATTATCCAAAGCACAGCTCAAACTCAACAACTACAATACAAATGAATTTCTATACTTATTCAGCCAATATTAGTATGGACATCCTCTTATTTGATACAAGACATCTAATGGTGAGCGCAGACACTGCATCATTAAAAAAGACAATACCGCATTCAACATTCCACAACTGTGAAAAAGTAAAATGTATACTGGGGACATCATCAAATCTCGTGTTCTTTAAACACGCTTAAACTATATTGTACTTTTCAACTAATGTCCTGTAAACTATACTAGGTAAACCGTACTAGTTTAAATCGTCTTTCACCGATAACACTTTAAAGTTGCTGTCAGGGATCAGGGGTACTGTGTGTTGGCCTTTTCAGTAGAGATTACATATAACTTACATTACTTTTACATTAGTTTCAGTTTCATGAATGTCCATTCATTTCAATTTGGGGTGATAATCCGTACACAGATCATCTGAAAATAGCTAAAGGTCATTGTAAACAACACCACTGCTTTTACTTTTATCAGATGAACCTAAAAAGTGTGTACTGCAGTACTAAAGGAGAATAACATAACATAACATGTTTCATGGGATAGTATTCTTGAAAACAGTCAAGTGTAAATGGCATAAAGCCCTGATCAGTGACCAAATTCTGCCACTAACTGTTAAATATTAGTATCAAGCAGCTTCATGTGTCCACCATGCAATATTTACTGTACACAGCGACTTCTTACTGGTTAGTTCGAACACCAAAATAATGCCTGACTCATATCTTTATTCCATTACTTAAACACTGTAACTATCACACAGAGGATTTTTCATTTTTGTATTAGTTCTATTAATCACTTAGCTTGATAGTTAATATTTGCTGTAAACTGCACAAGAGAACATAGCAGCAATGACAGTTTCTCTTTGTGCCAGCCAGAGCCTTATTTGACTGTCCTTTTATGTTTTTATGTCACAATTATAAATACACACTCAGGACAGTCTGCTTTTGGTACTCGGAGTAGTCTCACCAGTGTGCTTTGATATTCAAGGATTTGTGCTTACCGTTAAAACTAGCACAAACAAGCCGCACACCACAATGTCCTCGACAGAAATTCAGACTTGAAAGAGAACTGATCTACTAAATATTTGCATGACTGAGGCTCATCTCCTAGAGGGATATTTGATCATAATTTCCGCTGATGGAGAATCAGACACTTAAAATGCAAATTGTGTTTCGCTCAAGTAAAGTTGATGTATTAGCCATATAACCTTTTAAAGAAATCCAACCACTGACATTAGATACCAGTATGGTGGAGTTATACTTGCATTTCTCTGTTTTAATCTGAGGAATGTCAACTTCGGATCTCTAACCCGCCCTTTTTCATGTCCAAAGATAAAATGACAGCTTTTTCAATTGCATTTATCACCATCTATTTTTAAGAAATGTGTGTTAAAGTGAGTCCTCTTTGAGCAAAAGAAATTTGACTATTCTTTTAGTATAATCAAATAAAGCATCTGATTTTCTGAGTCAAGGTTTAGGACAGTTTTCTGCTCTTTTTTTTCTCAGGCTCTTTCATCTCTCTCCCTACCCACCAACTCCCAACTCCACACTCCGGCCTCCATTTCCAGTGAGCCACCAGCAGGAGGATAATTGATCAATCATGCTAATTGAAGAGTCTGGACAGCTAGCCCACCATAGCAGATGTGCCAATTTGCATTCATTAAGATAGAAATGAGTCTTAATCACTGCTCAGCCTTTGATTGACAACATAAACATCCCCTGTCTGAAACTCCTGGTGCCCAATCAGCCCAGAGCTTTTTAAGGGATTTATTCCATAACTGGCATTAAAATGATTTTTTCTTTGAGCTGCAAGTCACTGAAAATGCACTTTTGAAGCACAGCGGCTGCATTGATTGTCTCCATTGATAAAAAAATAAGATACAGAATATGGGACATGATGACAAATTGCACCCTTAGTTTTGGTTATTGTGGACGTAGCTTTTGTCACTGTGAAATCTGCAAAGGGCAGGGTGAAATTCACAAAGAAAATAGGAAAAAAGGGGTAATTCAGATGAAAAAACAGAGCTTGACATTCAGTAATGGTCAAAATTTACATATCTTATTGAATGGTTTATAAAGCTCAATTTATCACAAAAGTTGATAGTGATCATGAAATAAAACCTGACTGAAATTACCCAATAATTTTATGCTCATTTCCCTTACTGTAGTGGTCTTGTGAGAGGGGGACTGTTCCTTCATAAACAGACAGGGAATTGTCTGCTCTCCCCAAGTCACAGTAACAATGGCCACCCCTCTTTATAATGAGGAAGATAATCAGAATTTCCCTATGAATGATCTCGGGTTGTTTACGCTCACAAATCATCAGAGTAAAAGATATAAAAAGAGCTTTGAAAAGTCACTTCTTTGCATATGGTGCAGTTTAGTTATTTACAATTACAAAACGTTGGTATTTGACTAAAATTGCATTCTCAAATTGGGTTAAAGTCTATTCACAACCCTGATTTTATAAGATTACAGTTAAGTGTTGGCTTAATGTTGATTCCATGTGCCTGCAAACCCGATTAATCCTACTATATATCATATATCTTAATTTTATTGAATTGCTCAAAGAGGGGACACATAAATGCCAAATGATGCCTGTGAAGTTACTATCTGATTTCAAGGTTTCTCCTGGAGACACAGGGCTCTTTCTGTGTGCTGGAGAACAGTGTGAGGTTATAGTAGAGCATAAGCAAAATCTCATTAGCTCCACTAGCGGAGAGGGGAGGAAGAGTAAATATTATTAGATTAATCTAATGACTAACAGCAGCATTTTCATTTGTGGTATAAACAGAACACAAACAACACCATAAAACCTTCAGTGAGTTCATGAATGTGAGTTCACAGTAACACAACCCTGTTTAAATACTACATTTATTTCCAAGGAAATATTACTATATGTTGATAGTATGATCTGAGAGGATGGCATCAGCATAAACGTTTGTGTCGATTGCCCTTCTGAATTACAAAAGGATATAGATAGGCACGTGAGAACTTTAAAAGACTTTTTTTCGAGTGGGAACTGTTTTCTTTCAGTTGGAATTGCAGATGTTGCTGGTTTTAACATAAAAGTTAAAGAAGAGTGAGTGCTGTGACTCTTTACTATATACTTTTGAGAAAACAATATATAATTTTTTACTTAGTAAATAAGAGCATCTACAAATAACACAAGGAAGGCAGCTTATGTTGTTTAGAAATGTTTAAAAATTAAGAAATGTTTGTGTGACACACACAGGTGAGTGCATAAAGAGAGAGATTTCTATCAGCAGTTTACCTGTCGCCTGGGGCGTTGGTAAGGGTAATAGCATCAACACATGCAGACACACACACACACATACACACCAACACACACGGAAGAAAAATCTGAGCCTACTGCACTGCTTTGGACTGCAAGCCAGGTTTGAGTCCATAGCCCACCACTGGGTTATCAAACTGTGGCGCAGGCATGCATCCATCTGTGGAAAACATGGAGACTGTTCTCCCACACTGCACAGATCAGCCCTTTATCTACAGATGGTACTACTGAGCAGGAATGTGACCTTTGATTTAGTTTCTCACACGGAATGAGCTTCCCAATAAAAAAAAATGGGATAGGGTTTTTCTGGCCCCTCAAACTGGACAAATGAGCACATGATTGTTTGCATGGCAAAGATTGGTTTAACACAATTTAAAAATTTAGATAAGTGTCCAGTGTAACTGTCTTCATGTGAGGCGCATTTCACTAGATAAATGGGGCAGGGTGGATTCTTCCCATAAATGCATCAGCTCCTCTGTGTAGTGTACAAGGATCTGTGCAGCTGTAGAGAAGCACAAAGACTGGAAAAGTGCTCACTGATAGAGGCAGTCAGAAAAACAGTTGAGATTAGGACTTCTGTTAAAATATGATCAAATCATAGTTTCCACAGATTGTCAACCACGTCCAACACCGGCTCTCTGGCCAAGTGAATAGTGGGTTTATGTGGTGATGCTGTGAAGTGGACAGGGTTGGTTACTTCTGCTCTGCTTCTTCACTTCTGAACCTTGACCACGTAGCCAGCAGGCAGAGGGGGATTTGTGCATATCTGCAAAGATGCTGGCCGAATGAGCAGGGACAACAGTGACTTGTTCTCGCCTTTTGTGCAGCGGGGCAGCTTCCTTGAGAGTAGCAAGAAGAGCTCAGTGGGAAATCAGCGTGGAACCACTGTCGCTACATTATGTGCAATGTACATTGCAATTAGACCATGCTGTCAAGATAAACATACTTCAGTAGACCACAGATGTATGTGATATTACAGCATGAGGGGAATGACCCAGCTGGCAGTAAATAACCCCATAATGATTCTGAGTATGGAGTGATGTTGTGTTTGCAGAAAAGTCTTGTTTGAAATAAGACAGCTCCCAGAGTCACGGCAAAAAAACAAATTTGTGGTCACTGTTATGTAAGTAAGGAATGTATCCATGTATTTTTTATGCAGGTGAGCCCCTACTCTGCTCTGAGGGCCCCTGATGGAGGAGTGACTGCATGAGTCTACTGGATGCCAAAGCACTCTTCTGCAGCTCTGCCAAGCAGGTAATTCACAAGCAGCAGCAGCAGCATGAATAAAAGATATGATGGGCCACAGCTGACTCCTTTATGCTGCATGTAATTTCACTAATTCCCCCAAGTGAAAGTCTTTTCCAAAGCTAGGATTCTTGAAAATGTTCAATCTCACCCATCTTAAACCCCTAATGTCTCTTAATTGAGAAGCTGTAATAAAAATGCTGTATGTTGTAGGGAACAGGTGGCAGTAAAACCACCAGAGTATTGCAATGCAGCAGTTGCCATTGTCTAATAAAACGATCTTTGTGAAGAAAACATTATGCTAAGCGTATTTTAAATAATAGCTATAAAAACCAAATGGGCAACTTTATACTTGCAGTGTCATTATTTTGTCAATAGGCATTAACATACATTGTATGTGCTTTCATTTAGTCAGAGTGAAGATACCTGCCTCTTAAACCAGATCTCGAATAAGCTGAGAAACCACACATGTGTGAATGAAAGATGTTTGGAACAGGATTTATACCTAATTATTCTCATTTACTTTGGCTTTTACACTTTTGGCTGACAGTTTTGCATGCTGGCATAACAAGTGGCTTACTCTTCCGCTAGTCGCTGGGCATGCAGTAGCTGCCAGGAAACCCAAGTGCCTGATTAGTTTCAAAGAGCAGTGCGGAATGTACTAAACACTGTATTTTCACTGAAAAAATACTGCAGCAATAGCCGGGTGATCGTCTGTAATGAGGAATAACCAGAGAAATGAGCCCTACAGGTACAATATCTATGGGAAACAGCGTCACCATGGTGGTCACAAGCTACTGTGTGCATGAGTGTGCAGAGATAGGTTCTCTACGTCAGTTGATGGGCACAAGAGAAGCTGAACTTATCAGGGAGTGCAGACCTCCTGTGTCCTATCTGAATGGTGACTAGAAGGAAACTGTTACTTGTTCCTCACCCTTGTATGTCTGTTACCCTCACCGAATTTATCAAAGCTTTTAAGGCTAAATATACTTTATGGTTCAAATCCAGTACTAAAATAACATAAATGTCTTACTCACTAATTTGTGTATGAAGAGAAAATACTTGATCACAGCGATGTAAAAAGGCATGATGTGAAGGAAGTTTTCCCTCACAAAGCAAGATAACAACACTCACTCACCTCTACAATGTCAGAGTTGGTTCTGCTCTCGTGGGGCTCATTGTACTCTGTGTATTTCAGCAACACTTTGTCCATGTCTGTGCTGGCGTACTGGAACAGTTTGTTAGAGCTGTTGAAAATGATGAGGGCTATCTCACAGTCACATAGTACACTGAGCTCATACGCCTTTTTCATCAAGCCAAACTTCCTCTTTGTGAAGGTAACCTGAGGAACACACAGAAAACAAAACCATCCATTACAGAGGAAAACAGTTTCTCTAAACTAAAAGTGAACAGCAATCGAATTAAAATGAACAACAATTGAAGTAAAGTGTACAATATAAAAATTTGTACATCTACACAAAAATTAACATTGTCCTCATGACAATGTTAATTTAGCCTTCTTATAAAAGTAAGCACTAGTTTATTATAAGTCCATGTTTGTGGATACAGTAACTGTCAGTGGTGGAAGAAGTATTCACATCTTTTTAGTTAAGTAACAAGCCTAGGTCAAAACCTAGTATCTGGCTGGATGTCATATGAAATTGATCACATAGTTGAAAAACTGTTGTGGAACTTCTGTAAACAACTATTTTATAATAGCTAAAGCCTGCTCGGAAAATCGATAATGTTGTGTAATACGATAATTAGCATAACCATGAGGTCATTTTGTCGTATTTGCATTCTGCCTTGTGTCAGTCGGTTTCAGCCCTTTATCTGTTTCCTTCTCTCCTACTGTCTGTGCTCACATATACAGTATTTTAATACAGATGAATTTCCATATTTACATATTTTTCTGTTTCTGTCGTCAGATTAAGACTAAATGTTAACCAGCGTTCACTATCAAGCCATTTTGAAGAGGCAGCTCTGCACTGCTAAAATCCTGATTTTATAATTGTGACATCGTCTGATGAAATCACACACACACTTCAGTTAAAGACAACGGCAGTGCTGTGATTTCAGCCATATATACTCACAAAATGATCCTTTAGAGAGAAAGTTAGAAGCTAATTCTTGTATGTGTCAGCTGCCGTACGGTCGAATCTCAGTTGAATGAAACACATACAGATATGACCCTGCGGAGGGAAAGCCCGACCTTGTGCTAGCAGGGCAACACTGGCGACTCTCTTCTATGGAAAGTAGCTAAGGTTTTTCCTTAAAGTCAATAGATTTGTTGCTAGGTGCTTTTGTGAAAAAAAGTCACTAAAGGGGCCTGAAAAGTCGGTAAATCTAGTGACAAAGGCACTACATTTGCGACACTGCCGGTAATCGCCCCCCTAATGACGTAATAGAACCTGTTCCCGCCATTTCATTTTGAAAGAGCAACAGCTAATGGGGAAATTCCAATACTTAACCACACAGCATTCGGCTAACCAATGGGGTAACTTCATCACTCAGTCAGTCAGTCACAGACATTTGTGTTTATAGGGCTGGCCCGCTGTTGCAGTCCAGCCAAAAATATCCATACCAAAGTGAAAAAACTATTACAAGTACAAATCCTGTATTCTAATTTACTAACATGAAAGTACAAAAGTATTATCAGCAAAAAGTACTACAAGAATTAAACAGTAAAATTACTCATTATGCAACGTTATAATTTATTACATTATTAGATTATTTTTTACTGCTGCATTAATTTGTAAGCAACTTTTAAATGTTGTAGTTGGTGGAGGTGGAGCTCATTTTAACTATTAAATATTGTCAGCTATAGCAATGCATCATATTTAAGAAAGTAATTATGTGTTTTGTATGTAAAATCTTAATCTGCGAAGTAACAACAGCTGTCTGATAAATGTTTTGTAAAATATAAAAAAAGATTTTTTTTAAAGATTTGTATTAAACCTATGAGCAAAGAGTGCTGCTAAGTTTTAAAAGCTTTGAAACTAAAAAACAAATACTCTCATCTGGAGTGTGTACACCATAGGCTAAGCCAGGGAACAGTATTAATGGTCTCATTATAATACAACAATATTACTCTAAGCAAGGTGACAGATAACAAGATCATTCCTCCTTTAGTTAGAGGCACGAGTCAGCGAGCTGAGTCAGAGCTTTGGCAACAACAGGGGTCCATACATTGCTCTAGCCCCTGACTCCATATACGGAAAGCTATCTCTGTAGTGCAGCATAAGCCTTGTAACATGAGCCCTCAGATGGGACTTCGGGTCATACATCACTCCAATGGTAACACGAACCCTATCTGCAATGTGACTTTATGTCCTGCATCTCTGCAGCTCTGTCTCTGTGGTTGCCTAAGACCCATACACACATGTCATTATGTTATGCCACCTCTTTACGGCATGCTACACTCATTTCACAAGCGAAAAACATTTTTCACAAGCAGGGAGGATTGAAATTTAGCTGTTTTCATCTTTGGTTTTGTAATGTTTGCAGAAAATAGCTTTAAATGTGTACATTTTGAAACCAAGGCTTCAGATTTATACTTTCCTTTACTGCATGTTTCCTGTCAAATGTGTATTATACAATGTGGCTTGTAAATGTGCTCGTAAAAGCTGTGCTTAGAGCCACAGAGGAGTGCATGTGTCTGTATTCGCCATCATTTTCACTGACCTACTAAGAGAGGAGTTGAGCAGATGAGCTGGCTTTGTTCAACTTTAATTGGTCACAGCTTGTAGCTATACCCTCATTTTAACTGGTATAATGCAGTATAATCCTATGTGCTGCATAGAGTCTATGTATTCGCTCAGGCTTTGGGGTCACTCCAACTGTGATAAGTGAATTTCAAATCTTCCTCACTACAGGTAATTACACAAGACCATTATTCCCACTCTAGACATGGAGGAGCCTGTCCCCGTGTCATTTTCTATTCAGTGCACCAATGTTAGTCGAGCTTATATGACAAACCAAATTCTAAAATGACATTTCTTGAAATGACAAGATTTAAATACAGGAGAAGCTGAATCAAATGACATGTTTTCCCTGCAAATCGCTGACACATAAAGCCTTTGAGTAAGTTTGGCTGAACAGAAAAAGCATTATGTGGTTGTGTGGATGCCATTCTGATGATTTTTTCAAGGTGGTTGCTGCATAGAGGCAGAAAAGGAGATAATGCATGTGACCAATCTCAGGTCTGTTTCTACCAAGTTAGAGCACCTGCTGTTCTAACCAGCTGATACTAGTCTCCTCTGACAAAACACCAAGGCTGCCCACTCGCCCATTCACCTGCTTGCATATTTGTTTGTTTGCCTAACCAACTGGAAAGCAGGGACTGTCATGTGGGAAAATGATTAACAAATTGTATGCTCTTTAGCAGATGAATGTGGCTGTTAAGCCATGGAGATGTCACCTTTCAACAGGAAGCCCAGGATGAGACGCTGAGCGAGGACTTTGTTCCACCTGGATGCATGGCAGAGTGCTGAGTGCAGGGCTGCTGACCCAGGCACCACTTCATTTCAACATCAGCAGCAGCACTGAGACTTGGTCCTTGCCCCAGCCGCACACAATGCCATTAAAGGTGACAACCACATTACTCTTATATACTTACACAGTTACCTTTCATAGGGAAACAAGTAGGCTATTTGGAAAATATTGCCTCTTAGGATATCTAAGAAGTCTAGATATGATACAAAACAGCTCTGAGCATAGACACCGACATATACTAATATAACCTCCATCCACCCCCATCTTCTCTGGGGTGAATGGTGAGACAGTGGAAAACCACAGACATCCTTGAGGTCAAGTGGGAGGTTCACTGGAAGAGATTTCCTATGGTTCACCAATCAAAGACACCCACAAAGACACTTTATGCGGTTTCAAAATCTGACTTGCTCCTATGGTAAGATGTGGTATATGTAGTCTTGCTCCCTGACTAATTCATGTAATTTACAATGACAGGATTAGCCTCAGTATTGTAAAGCTGTGTTGTACTACACACAGCACCAGTGCATCTTACAGCTGCTCCGAGGCATCAAATGTCAAGGCAAAAGAAAAGGTAGGCCACATTTAAACTCCCAATAAACTAGAGAGATTCCAACTTTCTCTGCCATTGATAAGGTCATTATAACAGCTCACACAATACCACAGATCAGTATCTATACTAGCATTTCATTTAAACTGTGGCAAGCTGAAAATTCTGACCTTTTAAGACTCTCTCACAGTGTCAAGATGAGGTGATAATTCTGCTCTCAATTCACACTTCCTGTGTTTCTGACTTGTTCCCAGGTTCCCCACTGTCCTAACTTGTTTTTACAGAGCTTTAATTGAGCTTGTGAATTCAGTTCTTATATGCATATTTTTTATACTTTTTTTTAGATTTATGTGTTCGCAAGCTAACAAGGCTCTAAAAACATATTTTAAGCAACACTTAAATGGTCAAGATGTTTCTGTAAAAATACGGCCATCGTGTCAGTCAAAATCAGAGTGGTGCTACAGCAGTGAAAAGTGTGCTACATTTCCCTAAGTTACAGTGTAGATTCACTTTATTTGCCTACATAAAAGTCACTGATGGGAATCTTCCATCACTGGAACTGAGAAAATGGAACTCAAGAGGAAATGATAAAAATTTTATAAAACAGCAACAAGAAAATTCTCTCCCTGGAAAAACTGGGCTTATCAGTTAATAGTCATCTTTTTGATATATAAAAATCACAAACCAGCTAGGTTGGTTAAACTACAATGCAAAGTTTAGTTACATGACAACTGGGTGTGCCAAATGCCACACTCCACCTATGTGTAAAATTGCACAGTGTGTTCTGAGATAAATGCATCTTAAATCTATAGCACAAGCGCATATACCTATTAGCCATGTTTTTGCTGCTAAATGCAAGTTTTGTTTTGTCGTTTTCATCCTCCCCTAGACAGACACTGTTGAATTGCATAGTATATAATAACATAAGCTACAACGAACCCTGACACACACATCCACACAGATCTGATGTGTCAATCAAAGGGTCTATCAATGTCTGCCCTCAGGCAGAGGTGCCAAGATGACAAACAAGACATCTGGGACTAAGAGTGCAGCTGTGACTGGGGCTTTGGCAGTAGATGCCTGACTCACTAACACCTTCAGAGGGGTGAGGAGCTAGTGGCCTTATTAAAACCTCATGCCACCTCTGACGGCCCCCATGGCAGAAATGAGAGCGAGCTTGAGAGACAGAGAGGTCTGGCACCAGCTGGCGGAGTGACCCGGGCCCTGTGGCTGCTGCCCTGGCTATGCGGTGCCAGAGTGTGCGGGCCTGGGAGGTAGGCCAGGGCCACCGCGACTGTCTGCCTGGATCATCTCTATCTGGGAGAGAGGACAGCCCAAGGATCCCCTTGTGGACAACTGAGAGCGCAAAGGCCTCATCCACTGGGTGGGACTGACCTTGGAACCTTCAGTAGCTGTGACTGATCCTGTTTAGTGGAGAGGATGACATGCTAGTTAACAAAACATAAGTAGGTTTACTAGAAAAATCTTTAATCAATAACGAGAATGAACCAGTTTAAGGACAATCGGCTTGTTCAATTTGTTGAGAGTGATGTGTTTATAAAATCATGAATAATTTTGCGTTTTAAGTGTGCGTTACAAGGTACAACCTCTGTGCAAATCTCAGCAGCAAAAATCCAGTCACTACCACCAAGCTTCATGTTTTGTGCTTCAGTTTAGTTTTATTGAAATTTCTATATTACTATATTATATTATCATAGTAATATATATTATATTACTATACTATTGTATATAACTTACTATAAATATTATATAATTTTCAACAACAATAATATACACCATGGCTGTCACATTTAACAGTGTCCCTATGTTCTTTCCATTGCCTATCAACAAGCTCTTTACCTGTCAAAAATATAATGATGACCACTCACAAACTTCAGAAATGAGTGAAGGCTAAAAAATGGGAGGTATGTGCTGTGTAGCTCCCTGGAGAGAAAGTGAGAGAGAGAAAGCTTTTCTGTGCCTACGGGTATTTGACGTGCCAGAGCAAAATCCAAAATGAGCCAAAGCAAGGGCAGGCAACCCTCCGCCCAGCAGCAAAAACATCAAACTTTTAATGACTTGGGCAATTACCCCCAGTGAGCCTGCTTAATGGCATCCAGAGGACGTCACTAAACACCGCTCACTAGGCTACACCAGCCTCTCCCCTACACTAGCTTACGAGACTAATGTGTACCCTCCCATTTTCACCATCATTCCCCTTGTAGATCCACACACGCATACCATGACAGCTGCTCTGAGAAGTAAGTAAGAGCCTACATATGCTCATTGAGTGCCACTGGGTCTGACGTTGTTATTTTGTGTGGTTCGTGAGTTCCAAACCTGTCAAGTCAAAACACAACAGATGCTCCTCTCTTTTTGAAATTTCACTGCTCCATCTGAGTCCACTGTTAGAAATTGCATGTGTACTGTGTATGTAAGAAAGAAAACGAGTTGATGGAAAAATGGAGTTTGTTTGAGTCTGTGGGTGATTCAAGGGTATCTGTCTGTGTCTCAAAAGGTAATTATTGCAGTGAATACTGTAAATGAGGAGAATCAGCAGTGCCGTTTTCTGGTTGTTATCCAGCATTCACTTGCAATCAGCAATCATGCCAGTCTGGCTGATGACTCTGTCGCTGTGTTGTAGGACCATCATTTATGCAGGCCATGGCTCAGGAACTGGCTCTTTACCGTCCTACAGTATGCATGACAGGACCTCTGCACACAAATGTCTTACTTAGACATAAGGTATGCAACAATTGTACAGGGCTTTATTTATCATCTAATCATACCTGTCATTTTTGGAGAATAGACTTCAGTATACACTGTAAAATAGAAAAAATATCAGGTAAGTTCCCTGCCTGTCTCAACTGTGCACTCTCAATTCCCGATAGATTGTGCAATTACAGACCTTCTCAGCCTGTGCCACATTCCATGTTATAAATCCTGAAAGGTTAACAACCCTCCTAAAGCTCTTACAGCGATAATGCAAGGGAGCCCCCACTGTCCCCACACAACATCCTGTACAGCAATACTGTCTAATTAGCCCACTTAAGGACTTCTTTCATTTTAATGCAACGAGTATGGATAGCTAGTAGCAGAGCGGCGTAGATAAAGATTCAAATTGTCTCCCGACAATGGGGACCATATGCTAATGGCTATTCCCCCTTGGTTCGGAGCACGCCCCAAGGAGATGGCACTGTGTGCTTCATGGCCCATGGAAAAAAAGAGAGAAACATACACACACATACATCACTTTATACTAAAGCTTTATTTTAGCACAGCGGCCTATTGTCATAGCAGATTCTCTGCTGAGCCAGCTAAAACCAACTAAATGCAAGCTGAAATGCCTGCGTTCTGCTGATAAACCTTCTTACAAATTATACAGTGAGACACTTAAAATCTGATGCAAACACTAAACTTTGGGAGACACATGAATAATAAGCCAGGTCTCTCTCTGCAGCTCCACTTTTCTTTGAAACAATAGAGCTAAATATCTTCCCTCACTCCTTTAATATATCCATTGTAAAAAACAATGGATCATTTGAAGGGTTAACTTGCTCGACTAGCAATCAGAAGACAACCTGGTTTCATGTGAATTCCGCTCTTTCCTTTTTTCCCTGATGTCACAGGTCATTGCATAGACTCTAGATACCAGCAATGAGCCAAGAGTGATTCCTCTCCTGCCCTCCTGTTTTGATCCCACCCAGAGCCAGATGTTTTACTGACAATTGGCCCACAGTGAAGATTTTTGTTTCGCACTTGTCTGATATGCTAGCCTTACAGTAACAGACGGAGACACGGCTAGAGTACCCATTGGATAGTACCGTATCATGTTAATACCCAGAGGAGAGGAAGCACTACTGTACCTCTATTATATTTCTGTGTGCACAGCAAAAAGTTGTTCCACCTGCGAAGGAATGCAGATTATGTTTTGAGAAGGACCTAACACAATGCATTCTACCTGGATACAGAAAACCTACGCATCTACATTAATTGGTATAATTCGTCAAACAAACTGCACTTATGGTTCCTCAACCTAGCTCTTAAATCAAAGGGAACAAATCTAAAAAAGAAACAGAGCCAGCTTTCCTGCTATACATATCTAAGCCTGTTATTCTTGTTTCAAACAGACCCCGGCTGTTTTCTACAGTGTTTTGCTGTTTAGGAGTTTATATTTAACGTGAGCAGACAGAGTGAATTCCAGCTCTCTCCCTCTCTGTGGCTAGCCAGGACCAGTGTAGCCGAGGCAGAGAAGGGTGCTGTGTGTCCTGCTGACCCACCCTGCAAATGAGAGGGTGCTGTGGTGCACTGGCTGCTCCTAATTACTACCAAACAGCTGCAAACACATAGAGCTACAGCGAAGAGGCCCAGCAATACTGCCAGGCCAGGGGACAAGCCCTACAGTGTGGGGAGGCCACAGGCGGCTCGCTGTGCTCCTCGCTACCCTCAGCTCACTCCCACGCCATGAGGCCCCTGCTGCAGCCCGGCGCTCCTGCTGCCTCATCAACTTCTCTGGCTGAAATTGCAGGGTGGCAAGGGAATCGTGTCTGTAAATATAACCACACTGACAAAGAAATGTCATGGTCCGTGTTCAGCTGGCTGGGACTTTGGGAAGGGAGGTATGTCTGTTTAGATCCATGCACACCATGACAGCTGGTGAACTCTGGTCCAGGCAGGAAGGAAAATACAGGAAGACTGTAACCTTCAGACAGGTACAGAGTAGACTTTTTTCTCAGACACATAGTAAAGTGAATACAGTAGCATCTTTAAAAAAGCTAAGAGAATATGAGCCTGATAATCCTGATGATCAGGATATATCATATATCCTATATATATATCCTACATAAACTGTATTTGAACCTTTAGAAAAGTGCTCCAGGTAGATTGATAGATTTTGTGCGTACAAAGAAAAAGGTGACACTCACCTGCCTGTTCCTCTCATCCATGATCCTGGTGATCTGTATCTTCTTCCGCCCCATGGCTGTGTCCTTTCCAGTCTCTCTGACACCTCAACAATATCAGAAAAACAACAAGCTTTCTTTCTCCACTCTCCTAGCACATCGTGCAACAGTTGCTCTTCTTGTATACGCTGTTTCACTTTTCTCAATACACTCTTTGCTCTTCAGCAGACCACACCACAATCTGCAAGACGACCGAAAGAGAGAGAGAGAGAGAGAGAGAGGGAGAAAAACAGAAAGTTAACTTGACACTCAACAATGTCTCCTTCAGCACTTCAAAGCACCAGAGGGCTCTGTGTTTTGTTCTCAAGCACATTCAGAAAGTATGAGACCCACATGGCGTGCCCTTATCTCTTCGGCTGCTGCACTTGAACCACAGCTGAAGTCAATGAGAGACGTCTTCACACTTTAAGGGCAACAGCTATACAAGAGTCACGGACAAGTTGGGCTGAATTGTAATAGAATTGATTGATTGATTTGATTATTCTAAAGGCTATTTTAGTAGCTTACATTTAAATACTAATTAAACAAACAAGATTTAACATGTTAATTAGTGAGCTTTAGGGGAGCTGGTATGCAGATTTCTTTTATCTTCAGACAGAGCCAGGCCAGCTCTACACTCTTTTTCAGTCTTTGTGCTAGGCTAACCAGCTGCTGGCTGCAGCTTCATTTTTACTGTACAGACAATCTGTTTATCTGCCTTCTCCTGCCTGCAGAGAAAGAACAGCCTCTCCTTGCTCTTCCTGAGCTGACCCACCCTGATGCCAGCTTTGCTCTTAAGATGATTAAGAGAGCAGCCAGTCTGGGGTTAACAGCAGCTGAAATCTCCTGGGCTGGTGGAGAAGCCAGGGGGGGTGTGGAGGGTGGGGGGTATATTCCCGCTTGAGCTTGTAACCTGGCCAGTGGTTCAGACCACACTGTCCCCCAGGGAACGTCTAACTCTGTCCTGTCTCTGCTTCTCTGCAAGAAGAGATATAGCCCCCTCCCTGGAGGCGCATCCATCACTTACGCCCAGCAAATAGAAAATGTCTAAACAACTACATTTCCCCTATGAGTACAAATGTAGAAAGGTTAACAACTCACACCAATAGATGCAGTCAGCAGTTGTGAGGTGAGGAAGCCAGGGGCCGAATTGGCAGTGAAAATGAAAATGACCAGTTCCAGTGGCACACAGTCATTATGGGTTACAGATGGACTGGCATTATGGTGTCTGGCTGTCTGAACTGGGGCTCCACTGTATGCAAACTTGACTTGAGATCACCTCACTAACTACCCACGCACGGCTGTCTGAGCCAGGAAAGTAACCGCCTGAACCCCCACAAAGAATTTCCCCAAACCACATCACAACAGGCCAGCGAGAATGACGGTGCTCTTGTTCCTTTACCATTTCACACACAAACTGACAAAGCAGTGTTCGAATTAGAGAGAGGTCAGGACAGGGATGGGTTCAGCTCCCCCGAAAGACATACCTAAGCCACCATGAAAGCAACAGTGGTGCAAGTTACAGAAAGTAATAATTTGGTAACCATCCACTGTGTTTATAAAATATTGAAACCTCTGGTGAATTTACTGGAATTGGATATCTGCTGTTGAATTCACTGTGTGTTTTTGAAGTTAATATAATAAAAAAATCTTGATTCTTTTTTTCTTTCATTTTGAGTAGTGGAGATTCTTTACATCGGAATTCAGTGGACTCTCAGAACAGATTTTTGTTTTAACAAATTAGTTCAATGTTTTTTTGCTGAACAGGCAAGTGATGAACTTGACAGACGACTGACCACTGTGGTGTATTTTATCCACATAGAGATAAGGAGATTTTTCTCACTGTGATCTGTATTGGTTGAGAGGGTTTATACTGTTTGCTGTTTATCAGTGGTCATAAAAACATTTTATTTTATTGCCTATGAAATTCATTGCACTAGTTTACAGTACTGTACAGTTTTATCAGTGTGCCTATGAGTGAAATTGTTTTTGGTTTAGAGGAGTTTATAATTCGCTGGATTAATCTATAATCATCTGTTGAGTCTGGTCTGAATTGGCCACAATAAGTTTTTGGTTTTTTTTGAGAGTGTGCGTATGTGAATGTGTTCATCCAAGTAACACATTACAGGATTATAACATGATGCTGCAGTCTTCTTCATTTTATAAAAGTCCAGTGAAACTGCACTTCCGAAATAGTTGGGACATTCTCACACATATGCAGACATGCGCACACTCTGACCTGTCTTTATGCAGAGGAGCTGTCACGGCAGGACAGTTCAAGTCTAGAGGCGTAATAGACTGTGTCATGACTTTTTTCTTACACAGATACAAAATGACAAGATGAGAGGGCCCTCAGACTGCAGGTGTGCTGCGCTCCCAACTTGGTGTCCACATTCATCAAACGTTAGTCAAAAGCTAAAACATGGCTCTGACAAAACCGAATTTTGAGGATTTGAATGGATTTCACTAGAATCTAATAGTGCGTTTGATCATATCACAACATACTTCAATGTAGATCAAATAATTTCTCAAGAACTAAGTGGGAAATTTTCAGTAGGCATCAGTACCCAGATAAACATGTCAGAAGATGTTCCGATTACAAAGGAGAACAGTGTCTGTACTGTGGCAGAGTACATGTTTGTGCGTGACATTCTGACGTCTCCTGAGTGCTAGAATGGGACAGAGTAGCTGTTTATGGTCCTAATCATGTGCTTTTTCTGTGCATGAGTGTGTGTGTGTGTGTGTGTGTGTGTGTGTGTGTGTGTGTGTGTGTGTGTGTGTGTGTGTGTGTGTGTGTGTGTGTGTGTGTGTGTGTGTGTGTGTCTGTGTGTGTGTGTAAAAAAACAAGGAGACGAAGAAATAAACATAAATAGAGAAGAGGAAAGGGGACAAACTTTATCTGGAAGCAGAAGCTGGGCAACACAAGGCTATGAGGCCACATCAATAAAGATGTACAGCCACACGGTAGATACTTGTTCACCCAGTGTGAACAGGAACCCCCTAACTACTGCATAAGTAGTACCAACAGTACCTCTGCAAATAAAGACAGGAGGGAATAACAGTTTAGGTCATTAACCTGGTTTGTACTAAGGATGCATCTATCCGATTTTTTGAATCAGTATCGGTAAACTGGAGTTAAACTAGAATTACTGCCTCGCAGTCGTATGCCTCTGCTAAACAGTCAAATTGTAGTTTACATCCATGTCTGTCCAGACGCATATATAATATGTAGTAAAGACTCTGAAGGAATTTTAGAAAAAGGATATTGGATGTTGCTGCAAAGAAGCTACAAACTGAAAAACATGGATGCTTCACACACATCTTCAACAGTTTTGAGGTGGGCAACCAAGATTAGTGTCACCAATTCAGTATCTGACCAAATAGGAAATATGGTCACAATCTTCCGTTCAGTTCCTGAGTTATGGCCAGAAAAGTGTTTTTGCAGAACATTATGATGTCACAGTGAAGTTGAACTTTGACCTTTTGGAATAAAATGTCATCACTTAATCAATTTATCCTATTTGACATTTCTGTGAAATTTTGTCATAATTAGCGCATGAATTCTTTAGTTATGGCCAAAAACGTGATTTGTGAGGTCACAGTGACCTTCACCTTTGACCTTTGACCACCAAACTGTAATCAGTTCATCCCTGAGTTCAAGTGAACGTTTGTGCCAAATTTCCCTCAAGGCGTTCCTGAGATATCGCGTTCAGGAGAATGGGATGGTCGAATGTACGGACGGACAGACTGAGGGACAGACGGATAACCCGAAAACACAACACCACCGGCCACGGCTGTCGCCAGGGCAGAGGCAAAAAAAAGGAGGAGCAACTTGTAATTGTGCTAAGGGAAGCCTTTTCAAAGTGGACAGACAGAGGACAGAGGGTGCAGCATCAGATCTGAACTTCTCTGATCCCAGCAGCTCGCGGCTACAATATTTGTAATGTCTGCACCTGTTCACAACACCTGTAATTCTATACCACAAACTGTGTGTGTTACATCTGTTAAACTTGATGGTCTCTCTGTTGTTACGTGGTCGATACAATTCGTAAACCCTTTTAAAAATGTACAGGCCTAAAAAGCACATTGGTGTAAAAACGTCTTCAATTATACTCAAGAAGTGATCTGCATTTACAGATTCACATTAGCTCAAATATCTCTTAATAAATTCCACAAACACAGGTTTGCAAATTTTACATTTTAGAAAAAAGAGCACTGGTATCGGATCGGTAGATGGTGTCAGCCAGTAGCTTGGGTTATAAAAAGTCGTATCGGTGCAAGTCTAGTTTGCACACAGCAGCACATTATAGCACGTGCACACCTGCGCTTCATTGCATACTCTTTAAAAAGACCTTGATAACATACATACACCTGGTGTACTTTGATATAAACTAGTCTAGCACTGAAAAACGCTTACCAAACATTTGTAACACATAAATCAATGTGCCGAGAATATGTCACCAAGGGAACGACCACAACAGCTTGACAGAAAGTCAATGTGACACGTCTAAAACAACGAGTCCATGCCGTGCTGTTGAACACACATGCAGTTTTGGCATATGGTATATCTTTACAAGTAACTAAGCATAAAAGCCAGTTCCAACCAGAGCCGCACAGACCCTCCATGACGAGGTGTGAGACTGGTCAATTGACAGGAGGGCCAGTCTGCCGCCTCCTCCCTTAAGAAAGACTGAGGAGACAATGGGAGGCTTAGTGACAGACCTGGCCCTTTCACGATCAATAAAACATGCTCAATTCCAATTGTAATTACCGGATCCAGCATGCCCTCCTCTCTCTCGGCTTGTAAGCCTGCGTTCATCTCCACTCAAAGTTGAGGCCTTACTCCTTCAACTGTTGTCCCATATAAAACATAAAATGACGTGGTAAATTTGTGTTGCATTCTGTATGTTTGTAATATGCTAAAACTGGATCAGCTAAATCTATACCACTATAATCTTTTCTAGTCTACATTTCAAATGTCCAAATAAAATCTAAAATATTGAAGCTATTCGAGCATTCATTCTATCCGACTTGTGTTAAAGAAGCACCCACTATGTGAGGCAAAGCATGCCTCTACTTCTTTTGAAGGTGATGGACAGCAGCCAAAGACTTGAGCATAGCCGTGACAGTTGCGCTTCCTGTGCAAGGCAGCGTTAGCCTCAGTATCCTACCACAGGCCGTGGGCAGACAAGACTCAACTTCCTGCCCCTCCACTTCCTGTTATTCAGGACCCTTCTACATGCCCTCTGCGGGGGAGTCAGAGGGAGCCATGGAGAGATGGAGAGGGAGAAGAAAGGGAGGGGACCACCTTGGGGACACCCTTCCCCTCTGATCCTTCCCCTTATTACCACGCTGACTGTAAGTCCAAGACTAAACAACAACAAAGGCTCATCTCTTTTGGCTTCGCTCTGTGTGCTTATTATGTTTACTGGAAGGATCATTACACAGGCTGGACAAGGTGCACTCGCTGCTTTCAGCCCCTCACTTTACAATTAGTAGGCAGAGACCTTTACTTGTTATTCAGACACTCCACCGGTTACATAAGAATGAATCACAGCTCTCAAAACACAAGTTAATATACATTGAAACAACATGATTATGACAGAGCTACATTTCTGACGGGATGCAACAGCCTCACACAGTAATCTGATGTGCAGTGATATGGAGTTTCTGTGAAATCATCCACGACAACATTCTTAAGTTTATCGAACCTAAAGTGTCAACACTGTGGCTCAGTTATGATTAGCTTCTGGCAGACTGGTGACATAACACAAAGCAGCCTAAATCCACAGTTTTACCGATTTGTTTCAACAGAGCCTTGACACCAGTGCAGTAGGAAATGAACATCCACCTCTTTGTTCTTGCTTTCATCAGGAGGTGCTGTACCTGTAAATGGGGCTGTTGGCCTGAGGGGAGTGGAGGCAAGCCAGCCCTCTCACGCTCTCTCCCTCTTCCCTTTTGTCAGAGTGCGCTTATCTCCCTCTCCAGCAGTGAAAGGCAGGATTGTGGCCCCAGCAGCATCACTGGTGTTAATGTCTCCTGATGCTAATCTGACACACTCAACAACCACTTTCTCCATAGCCTCTTTTCAGCCCTCCCCCTTCTTTCTTTCCTTCTGTCTTTTTCTTGCTTTTTCTTATGATTTCTTCTTTTCATTTTCATTCTTTCATTCTTTGAACTCATGTTAAACATTCCCTCACCTCAGTTTCCAAGGCAACTAATGAGATATAATTAATAAGAGCTATCGCAAGGGCATGCGAACAAAAAAGTGAAAAAGGAGGCTTTGAGAAATTTAGAGAGAGGTGGGGCAGTCTGCAAATCATGGACTTTCTGCAGCACTTCCCCTTCCTCTGTAATGCATTGCTGCGGGTGACATTTCTCATACCGGAGAGTGATTTAAATAACATTTAAAGGAAAGGCTGAAATGATTTCAATATGAATAGCTTGAAGGTTTTAAAGGAAAACCAAATACATATAGTTTGCACAAAAGAAAACCCTGCAGGCCTAAATCTTGAGATTGTAAAATTAAGATAAATCTTTAATAGATTGCTTACAGATTTAAAGCCATGTAAGAAGGTCATCAAGCATCTTCCTTGTCTTTTTCATTAAGCAATATATTTCCCCTACATATTGAATCAGTCTGAACATAACTCAATCAAGTAAGGTATAAAAATGCATTGTTCAAAAGGAGACAGTGACCGGGACAGTCACAAAGCCAGCGGTGACAGTCTGCACTAAAATGGCAGCCGAGCAGACAGCGAGTGGTTAATCTGCCCTGATGACTGGTAGCTCAGTCCAACTCTCCAATGACCCAGCTGTAATCCCACATTGGATCAATGCAAGTTCAAACAATCCTCCATGCTGCTAGCACCTTGCTTGGGCTGGGGGATGGTGCTGAAAGACGGGGACCAGGAGACAGAAAGCTACTTATCACCTCCAAAATGACATCAAAAGGAAAGAATACCCCACAGGATGAACCTGTTCTCACTGAGAAAATGTTTCACTGTAGGCCAAGTTCTGCGGGCGGCTGAATGGAAATGATGTCGCTCTTCAGATAAATACTGGACATGTATCCAATCTACAAAATCTGAATGACGATGAGTGGATATAACAACCAATAACCGAAGGACATCATATGCTGACAGCATTACCAGGCAGACATCCTCCATCGCACTCTCACACTACTGTCAGGGGATGAGAGGACTATGCAAGGTGACTTTGACTAAGTGCCTTGGGGTTTCATGAGAAAACGCCATTGACATTACATTAATTTCATGTCTCTTTTTTAACTGACTTAGTGCCACGGAGTCCCGGATACCACGAAAAAAATGAAACCAGACATTTTGCTCTAGCTTCAAGGCACAGGCAGTGGGGATCTAGAGGCCAAGAAGAGAAAAGTGACAAATGGATGACATGATCAGCTACCAACTTTTTCCTTACTTCAAGAGTCATTCAACACAGGGACGAGACATTTGCTCAAAAGAGCAGGATAAATGTTAGTCAGAAACTTTCCACTGCACTTCACGTGTGTTTGGGTTTGATAGCAGGTGTGTGTATGAAAGAGAGACATAACGAAAACAAGAGAGGAAGGGAGGGACTGTCAGACAGAGAGAGTGGGAGAGAAAAGACAGTATGACTGTGTTAACTATGTGGAAAGATGTAAAGGAAACAAGACTAAAAGAAGCACCCCGCGCCCATCCCATCCCACCTCTGTGGTAGTGTGCGGCAGCGGCGTTGTAACATAATTACTGCTGGGACACTTCTATTCCCAATGATCCATTTGCGTCAGTCAGGTTTTCGAGGCCCAGCCAATGAATGGATTCTCAGTTTCTCAAGGATAAAGAGATGACCCTCTCCAAGCAGTTATATCCATTTCATGTAGCAAAGCTACTCTTCTCCTCAAGGTAAATCCCTAGATGCATATTTGAGTGAAACTTTTATGAACAAAGAAAATGATGATAACTTCCTTGATGCAAGGGCAGGGTGATGAATTATGTCTCATTAAAAATGAATTTGCTTGTCAACTGAGAAATTATAGACATACAGTACAGTTTCTATAGTGTCCTACCAGCACCAACTACTACCATTACGTTTCAATCACAGAGCTAAGCATCCGATTTTCCAAAAAAAAATCCTTTTCAGGCAATCTTTCAAAAACGTATAACATAATAACATTTAATACTGTTCCGAAGATATCTCCACAATTCCTGAAGACACTTCTAACCATCTAGATGAAAAAAAAAAGAGAGAGAGACACCAACTGGGGAGTGTCAAGCTGTTCAGGCTACAGTATTTCTCATAGTAACACAGACTAATGCATACTTGAGAAACTTCTCTTAGTTTAACGTCTTGACCCTTAGAAATAATTTCTGATCAGCCAATCCACAGTATGTCATGCTATGTCTGTACAATGCAATTGACAGACTAATGAATAAGTACTCACTTCATATTAACCCCACCGGTTTAACAAACTATGTCTCTGAGCAAAAACCCTCCATCACCAACATTCCTTATGACAGTATGTCAGTTTAACAAGCCAGTGTCTTGACATGGCACAACACCAGTATTCAGGAGTCTTTATGGATGAACACTTCCTGTGTCACACTTTGCTCTGACTGCTAAAGTTACATGTTACACATCCGAGTGAGTTTTATTCTGTTTTCACCATTTCATTACTTTTTATTGCTTTTTGCCAGAGGTGTAATTTTTTAAAGTCTTCTCACTCTTTCTGTTTATCTAACACTTGCACACAGACACACAAACACACATGCACAAAAAAACAAACTCATGCATGGTCCTAGAGGTTTATAAATTTGCATAGCATTATAGTGTAGTGCTGTGGTCTGATATGGTACAATGGCATGTATCAATTTGCATGGTTGTCTATCATCAGATGGACTTCTCACCAGGGAATAATAATAATGCCAACACCATAGGGAGCAGCCCCCCCACCCTCCCAGGAACCCTGCGAGTTGTGTTATGTGCCATGGCAGCCTTTTGATGTTGCGCAGACCGCAACACAGAAATGGTAAACAGTGAAGATGAACCAAGATCTTCCTCCAGGGGGAATCCACAGTGTAAGGATATTAGGGACATCATGCATAATGTGTCTCAGCAGTAGTGCATTTACCCAATCTCAACCCATCTTTGGAAAAACTGAGATTCGAGATATTCAATTCTCCCCCAGTGTTTGATGATCAGCAGGCAGATTTCACTAAATAAATAGTGGGTCATATTGTTTAGGATTATAGTTACAGTCTGCCTTCAGAGAATGGCCGTTTTTAATGGAAAAAATTAAAAAGTTCAGAATAAATATTTGATTTTCTCTTCCCATTTTTATCTTCCACTTGATGCCTCTTTCCCACAGTGTTCCATTACATAAAAGGTTTATGCAATCTGAGCAGTGAGTATGGCCATGAGTCATAACAACAGTGAAAGGAGCTAGCTAAAGTAGCATTTTTTTTTTTTTCTTACAGTTTAATGTTATAGAATTAGTCTTTTAATGATTTCTTACCGGCTTTGTGATTCACACATTTCATTTCATGTAAACATATCAAATAAAGCAACTGCTCAGCAATTTCTGAAAAGACAGTATGACACATTGAGGCTGGAAGTGGCAGGAAATGTCTAAAATCTGAGTGTGTAAAAGGTTTGTCATGGGGTTTTATGCCATTTGGTTTTATGTGACACACTAGGAGACGTTCTGCACGTTCTGAATCTGCTTTGTGAATGATGTGTTTTAACAGTAAACAGCAGTTTTAAAAGAAGACTATCCCTCAATGCCCTGTTTTCACCAGGCAGATGTGACAAAAAATATGCAAGGCAGATCATTTCTTTATTACTGATACAACTTGGCAGACTGACTTCAATCTGAAAGATGAGAGGATTTTTCTCTCGCGTGTCTATCTCCATTTGAATATCTATTGACATCAATGAACAGCATTCACTGAGCAAATAATCTAAGGGGCATTTCTGCAGCTACAACCCAGTTTCTCCCAAATCAGATGATGTGTGCTAGCTGTCACATGAATACTGTGTGCAAACACTGTGATAGAGAGAGAGGGAGATAGACAGAGAGAAAGAAAGAAAGCGAGACCCCCACAGGCCCTGCTGCTGTTCACCTCTCCAGGAATCTTTTTAGTCAAACTGTTTGCTGATAGCCTCTGGTCCTGAGTCCCAGGGCCAACGGCTGATGATGGATAACCCCCCCCCCCCCCCCCCCCATATACGTTCTGAACACCCTTGGCAGTTGGACCAGCAACAGAGTTTGAGGGGAGGAGGGGGAACACAATCAACAACACAGTCTGACATGAATACAGGCTGGCAACAACTCACTGGTGAAAAAATTACACCATTTTCACCTAGATTTGCAGCCGACAGCATGCAGATGGAAAGTGGACTGGGAGAAGGGGATAGGACAGACTGGCAGGCACACAAACAGCGGGCAGACTCAACACCTACCTCTTGATCCCAGTCACAATATAGAGAGCCGGGATCTAGGGGCCGGAGATTCAAGGACAATAACCTTATGGATGGAGTTGATTCAAAAAAACTAGTTTTAACGGAATTGAAAAAGCAATATTGATGATATGGCTTTCCAGAGTGCAGAGATTTTTAAATTGTGCCCACTCAAAGAATAAAAAGGAGTAATGTTTACCCTTTTACAAACCTTTTACAAGCCATGGAAAAGTCCCATGGCATGTAAAAATCATACTTGACATGCCTTATATTTCCCCTAAAGTTGGCAAGCTCAAAAAGACTTTTTATCATCCTGAATCTGCACACACAACATAAAACATAACATGACATATCTCAGTATCATGTACAACAGTTTGGAAATTAATGCTCTAGCGAAAAGACCATACATAAGGCTTTGTAGTGTTCATGCTGCTAGAGCACAACCCTAACAGCGGAGAGGAAGACAACTTTGAACTGCAAGTCAGAGCCCTGCGGTGGACTGAAGCAGCTTCCAGAGAGTAGAGGGGTCTGGGTCACTTCCCTGTTCATATGTCTGATGTTTGCTACGAAATAATGGGAGGAATCACATCCCCCCCAGCTGTCCTGGTTCACGGGGCTTCTCAGACAGACAGAAAAACAAGGATATCGCAGGCCAGGCCTCCTTCCTGCAGCTCGGGGGGCCACAGGGCTTGCCCAGCTGCAGGAGATCCAGCTCTTCCTTCCAGCAGCTACTGGACTTTTAGTCAATGGGCTCACTGTAGGAGCTGTGACACCCAGGTCTCACAGCTGTATTTACTACACCAGCCACTGGTAAACAGTTTTCCATGGACTCTACTTCATACTATCTTGGGTAACATAATGGGATCCTTGATTAAATGGTGATAAAGGTTGTAAGAGATGTTTCAAATCGCTTATTTTAGCACTCTGTAACAGCATAGTAAACATCACAGAGTTTACCAGACTTTGAAGAAAGTTTGCTTTGCACACAATTCAACTGTTTGTCTGCTCATGATGCTTCTACTTAATCAACTCTATACAAAGCCGGGGAAGTTAAATCTCCAGTGAGAGAGAAAGATCTACAGTAGAGCATCAGGAATTCAATACAGTGGGGTATATTAGCAATCATGGGAGATCTTTTGATCTAGTAAATTAGATTATAATATATTCCTTTGATTTATGTATGTCTCATTAAAATTCAGTTAAAATGCAACTCAGCAAAGAGATGTCTTTCTTAACTTCTTTTTCAACTATCAGTTTTGCTTTACACATGATTCAACTTAATATCGCCTTAGTATTGTGTAGCAACATAGTCGCTCACTATTATTACGTCTCCATGCAAGGAAATGTCTGTTTCATGTATACAACAATTAGAAAACAAGCTAAGAAATAATGACTAACTAAACCACAGGACACACGCGTTTGGCCTACATGTCTTCTAAGTGTGGCCCACTCGCTTTTGAGATGATGCACAGTGTGATTCTGTGGTTTCTCTTTCACTCCAGAAAGCCAAGGAAGGAGGAGGTGGCATCTTTGAAAGGTGCTAAACAAGTTTGCTCCACTGCATGCTTCCACAGTCTACCGTCCCAAACCACACAGTGCTCATGTGCTATTATTCTAGCCAGTTGCCAGCAACTGAGGGAATTTGAATTGATGTATGGCGCTTTATGAATACAAAAAATTTCAAAAGTCCGCCAACCTGAAGGACCATATAGGTCATTTGTGCCTACCATTTGATACGACCCATAAGAACACCTGAAATAGCATTCCTGCAACGGCAGGCATGGCAGACCTTCATTGCGGTTGAGCTTATGGAACCGTCATGGTATGGTTAGGTTTAGAAACAAAAACTACTTGGTTAGGTTTAGGGAAAGGTCATGGTTTGGATTAAAAAAGGTAAGAGGACCTTCGTTGTCCCGCAGTTAAGGTTGTGGAACAGTCATGGATGACTATTGGTTTCAAAACGGGAGAAGAACTGCAGTCTCCTGTGTCAAAGTCCTGTGTCTTGTTCACCCGTCCATCCACCCCAACCTCCTCCTAACGCGGACTTTGGCGCTCTATATGTTACATCGCATGACTTTCTCCTTTACTCCCGTCATAATTATTATGGCCGCTGGAAGTCACCTAACAATTAAACGTAACTATGGGTGGTATGGCGTCGTTTTCTAGAGGACAGTCCCTATTTTAGGATACTACTGTGGTGACAGTGGCTATGTAACACCATGGATTTGTCTGTTTGTATTCAGAGTCACAGTCAGCGACCAGTATGGATGAGTAGTGAGACACGGACTAGGATCACAGTGTTGAAAGCAGATTAACAGCAGATTTGGAGTGCAGCTCTGCTTGAGGATCTTCTTGCTGATTCCAATGTGTGGTCCAGGTTGAAGAGGGGAATAGACCTCCAGTCAGGCCTTGTTTGGAAGAGCAGGGGAGGCAGGGAAAGACAGTGCGGCCTTAAGCTGCTCTGCCCTGCTCAGCAGCACATGTGCTGAGTGAGCCAAACAGGGTGGCTTACCACCAGAGGTCTCAGTCAAGGGCAGGACAGTTGAGAGGTCACTACTAGCTGTCTTGCTATACAAATGGTGCCTCAGCAAGTGATAAATTCACCCTCTGAGCTTACATCAAGCTATTAGAGGGCCTAAACAATACTGGAGATTCTCCAGAGTTCCTGACTGCCAGTGAAATTTAGCTATTTTATGAAGGAGCAATCTGCTTGTATTACATTTATTAATTATAAATATTAGAAAAGTAAAAACAAAACAAAACACTTTTTAAGTCAAGTAACAGCCTTAGTATGAATTCTATTAACTGACTTTGTGATATCTGAAAATTACAAGTCAATGTACTCAATGTGTTTTAATGTTTGAAAGAAAATTCCTTTTACTCTGAATCAACCAGTCCATGTAAAACAGTAAGTACCATTTAGCAAGTTAATGTTGTCTGACACCCAGTGCATGCCCAGATCAGTGGCTCACAATCACACCACATGAACATCCTGTCTAATATGAGAAGCACGTGCAAATGCCTCACAGGGAGAGGGCCAGGGACTGGACCCAGGATCTCCTTGCAGTTAGGTACCAGTGCTAACCAAAGGCCCACCGTGACGCCCCCTCACTCCGGATATTTGCAGGTACAAGTGACCTATTTACTATTAACCAGATGCAGAAGGGAAAAAAATTTTTTTAAATGTGTCTCTTGACTTCAATTTAAAGTAACAAAACTTTCATGCTTTAAATGTATAGGTTAGTTCTGATAATTAGCTTGCTGTACAAAAACAGAAATGATGAAAAAAAATGTTCATATTAAGATGAATATTTGTTTACCAAAAAAAAAAAAAAAAAACAGCACAGGACTTTTCTTGTTAGTCTACAGGGGACAGTCTACAGTTAGCTGCGGTCTAAAACATTATCTGCCAGGCTCAAGATTCTGCATCCAGACTCCAGGTCTCACAGGAGAATGCTGGAATCTCCATGTTGATGCTCCAATAAACAATGAATCGTGTTACTTAGATGATTTTGTTGGTCAAAGAGAAAGTTTAGAAGTTACACTGAGCCAATGAACATTATCATGCCACAGATGGTTTAATTTTTTTTTTAACTTTTTTTAATTTTTATTTTTTGCCATTTCAAGCATGATATACTACCAAAATATAGAGCTAAAATCAACTGTATAAAGAAAAAAGGAGCGAATGACAATTATTAATTTAAAAGAAAAGAGTGCTGTAGTTAATTGTTGTCTCTGAATTTATGCAAATTTACTGTCAGTACCTTATTATAGCCAGTTTCATCGACCAAACCAACCAAGAATCTGTTTTCAGTATGTGCTAACTCCGCCAGAAAAGTCAGCTGCACTTAAAACTCACTTGCCAAATGTATAGTACGAAGATAACAAACACCCCTGTATAGATGCCACTTCAATGCTGCACATGAAAACATTATTACATAAAGCCAAATGATTTAAAAATAGATTTACAATCGTGTCAAAAATTAAAAATATATAAACCGATTGTAAAACAATTGTAATATCCATAATTGCTGTAATGTAAAAGCTAGATTTGCAGTATAAAAGAACATCTCCGCTTACCAAACAATCAAAGGAACACTATCCCCTTTATTGGACCAAGAATGTTCAGCTTCTATATCTTATTTTTCATTCAATACATCCTTGGCTTCCAGTGAAAGCCAAGGATGTATTGGAAAAATGGGAAAATGTCCTGGGAGGAGGACAGTGGAGGAGAAAGACTTTCACTCAGTTATTCAGAGGCATCATGTAAACGCCAGCATTCTCTTTCTGACAACCAGCGTTAATTGCAGATCCGACTCGCCCACACACTCCACATTTCTCCTGGAAGGAGAAGCTGAGACACCGATATTGAAGTGGGATGAGGAGAGCAGTACAAGATGCTGCAGCTGCCCGTTCCTCGCACCGTCACCACCTCTCATTTCTCCCTTTCCACTGAGAACTTGTGCTTAGACGCTAGGATGCACTTGTGCACATTTACAGAGACAAGCAGGGGCACACAAACATAACACGTTCAAAGGCTAAAGCGTTTAATAAACAGCGGTAGTCGTTGTGGAATATCATCCATCTATCTCGCATTACTGCATCATCCTGTCCATGATTAAATGATACAGGGTAAAATCTAATAGTCATATTATCAAACCTCTCCCTGTGTGTGTGTAATGGCAAAGGTAGAGCATTCGGGATCTCCGAGGTTAGAGCAACAGTTCACCGCATTCATGAGAAAGACATTTATGATGACTCTATCTGTGCCTTCACAGACATCATATTCATTCCTTTGACTAATATACAACATAAATTGTTAAAATGATATTCATTTCAGCAGCACTGAAAGAATCCCTCATCCACACAGTAGACATAAGAGCTCACGTGATGTGGATCACGGTACTGACAAGGCCTGGGGCAGCACAGAAGCTAATGACTGCAGATTGGAGGGTGCTTTATGCTTTGCTTTAGAAATCACCGGCAACCAGTTGGTATGGTAATGTACATGCCGTCAGAACAGCGGTAACATAAAACGGACAGTGAAAAATACCATCGGGCTTTAGTAGTGCTGCAACAACTCGAGTCCCTGAAGAATTACTTTAACAGTCAAATTTGTCATTGGTTCAACCAGATGACTGCGGTAAATACATTAAGTAGTTAAATGTTTATTATTGGGGTTAATGCAAAGTGATCATTTTAAAATATATGTAACTAAACAATCCACTGAATACACAGCTCTTGAGGATAGACAGTTTACATCTGCAGGATTGTATCCACAAAAACAACACAAAACACACTTTACAAGTTGCAATATGTCATACGACCAAGAATTTTCCAAAGACTAAATTCATACCAGTATTAACTTTGTGGTATTTTCTGTTACAACTACTCCTTCTGTACAATATTAATGAGACATGTAGGGTGTAGGCATACAGTAGAAAACATTTGAGAAGGTCAAATTACTGTTGGCCATTGCTCACTGTGGCCAGGGGTTAAGGTCACAAGAGACTGAGAGATTCAAGGAACCACCCCGCAAATGGGATCTTCAAGTGATTTTCTTATGCAGTGAGACGTCTATCAAGACAAAGATTGCCTCTAAAACATCTCGCCTTAATTAATTAACCCCCGTCATCCCTTTTAAATAAAGTAATGGCTGGGTTTGTTTACTTTATCTTCAGGAAATACGCCATACTATCGGATACAGACGCCCGAATCACTGTGTGACACGTTAAAAGTGCCAAAATAATCTTAAATTTGATGTTCGATGTCCCCTCTTGTTAAATGGATAAGAGTATGTTGTGGATATACAGACACAACGGCGTGTAGGGCTGTAACCAATTGTGACGATGCCTCGGTGCACGGGCTGACCAGCACCATCTAGATCTCAACACCACCCACAGAACTGGCAACTGGCCTTGGCGCTTATATGGAAAATTCAAAACGTACGTAAGAATTATTATATAGGTTAAATTCAAATAAGTTTGGGGGGGGGGGGATAAACGGTTCCGAGAAGTGGCATAATGTGAAAACGTATCATTTGCTGTAAACTCGCTATCCGACCTCAACTTCTATTTCCACGATACTGTCAGTGCGTGAACTGCAGCCCGCTGTTGTTGTGACGCCTCAGCTGTGTTATTACATACACACCGATTATTATTCTCGCCCAAACGACGCGCCTGCTTTACGAAGTGCATTTCGATAATTCACACTTTCGATGCCACCGGGTTTCAACTGGGCAATTCGCGAAAGCGACACCCCGGGGCAGTGACGGCCAAGCGTGTTGCCGGCGCACGACTGTTTACGATGAATCCTGGAAAAAGTTTCTCGCCTTTGACTGGTATCAACAGCGCGCGCGCCCGACCGGCCGTTTTTCTCACGGCATCCAAACCTTCGCCGATTCGCTTCACGTGGCGAACGTTAAGTGACACGACGCGGCTTTTACATTCTCTATCTGGCATCAGGCACGTACCCCGGAGAAGACAGATAAATAGATTAATGCCTCCCGACTCCCAAATCCACTCTACATCTCCCTCTTGCGCTTTTCTCCCCTCACTCACTGTACAGCTACAGCAGCGCTGCCACACTCAACGCAACATTGTTTCTATTTCCGTTACTCACCTTTACTCCCAAGTCAGTCGCTGTATATAGACACTCTATATCGGTGGCTCCCGCGGATAAACGTAATTTCAGTTCACATTTACACGCTGACTGCTATTTTAGGGGGAGCTGACAAACTCAGAAAAGCCAGTCTTCCTCTTGTCAGTGAGAGACTCCTCCCCTTATCTGACGAACTGCCCCTCTCTCTCTCTCTCTCTCTCTCTCTCTCACACACACACACACTGACAAACACACACATACACGCGTGCACACACACACACACACACACACACACACGCGCGTGTACACACACACACTTACATACACACACCTACACACACACACTTAAATACACACACACACACACACACACACACACAGTCAAAACATTGGGACAAGTTGGAAAAGTCTCTGTTTATTCCCTAAGTCTTAAAAAACGCAAATAAAGTAAAAATGAATCTGAGATGTGTTGGACTTGGTACAGCAGACAACACACTCTTTGCTGATTATTATTGTTACGTAGCTTTTTTTTTTTTTTTTAACAGATTGCTGTCACTTGATTCGTGTCATATTCGTTATCAAAACAACTCTGTCCCAAATCACCCCCGAGAGTGAGACAGTTTACAGTGTGTAAAAAAAAAAAAAAAAACTTATGGAAACTTTGTCCGAACTTACAGGCAAAATGACCAAACTACACAGTACAACTATCTGGAGCAAACACCGCATTCATATCGAAGTACATTTTGTTTTTTCCTCCAGGCTGACTACAGATTTGGGCGACCACATTCCCGAATAGCTCGGCTCAGCCTCATCACATTAGATACATTTGACGTCATATCGCTAAGACAACAGCGATGGAATTCGGCGCGAAGGACACTTCGCTCAGCCAATGAAAATCTGCAGCGTCTGTGGCGCAGCCAACCAGGGGAGGAAGGCGGGACCGTATTGATTCTCATATGAGCCTGTCACGTGTACGTGCAGGGATCAGAGGAGGTGTGGTGCCTGGACCGCCGTACTCTCTCTGCCGGCGTGTCGGAGGCAGGTGCGATAGAAAAATAGAGCCCAGTTATCATTTACCGGTCCAAATATGTATTCGGTATGGGATCGGAAGATCATGTGACCGGGTTTAGCCAGGGCACTAGAGTAGCTACAGAAGCAAATGGAAAGAGCGTGAAGAAATTCAGCAGTTTAAACCTGGGGTCAAGGGAACAGGGCTACCTGTTGTCCCATCTAGGGCTTGAATTCAGTGAAGGGAAGTACCCGAGTACATAGTTTACTCGAGTTTTTTTCCATCATCTGCTACTTGTGCTACATTTCAGAGGGGGATATTTTTACTCGTCTACATTTATCGGACAGCTGTAGTGATTACAGATTAGGATTTTATCTAGAGAATCTAAGATGATCTCATAAATATGATGTATTGCTTTATATGAAACTACTCAGCGATATATGAAGTGGTTAAGATGAGCTCCACCTTGACCAGCTACAACATCAAAATGCTGCTTACACGTTGCTGCCTCACTATTAATCTAATTATGTAATAAAACTGTAAAAATGTATAACTGATTGGCTGTTTCCCCACCATAATGCGTACTTTTACTTTTTATACTTTGAATAAAATTGTGTTGATAATTCTCCCATATTTTTACTTAAGTAAAAATTCTGAATGCAGGACTTTTATCGTGGTATTGCTACTTATACCTAATTATGCGACATGAATCACTCTTCCACTACTACTTACTTACTGCAGAGTTGACACAGGAGTTGCACAAAGTTTCACAACATTAGACTACTCATTACCTGGAAGCAAAGGCATGTCATGTTGCTTTTGAATGACTCCCTCTGTCTCATATGACTTCATCATTCAGGTCACAGGACTTCATAAACACATCATTACTGAAGTTTGAAAGCATTAAGATTTCTTTCTTTGCTTTAGAAATAGCAGCAATTTGATATCTCTGCAAACAGAATCAGTGATTTAATGGCACCATTGCCCTGGCTGAACAGTAAAAAAAATTATTTAGGCATCCTCTCCTAATGACATCCTGTTTCATTACACAGCATGCTCACTAATGAAGGAGAAGGGTTTTCACAAAGGATGGCTGCTGCTGTATGTAGCTCATTTGTATTAGTCTAGTATAGTCTGGTCCCTAGTGTATTGTGCTTCCTTTGTCACCAGTTAGTCCCAGTTCCACAGGAAAAGGTCGTGTCTAGTCTTCCTCATTCCTCCTGATTGTTCAGGGCTCTAGGCCTGGAAGTCACAACTGTCCTTAATGATTTTTAATGCCCATGCAAAACGGTTCTTTCACTAAAATCAACAAGTTAATATATATAAATTAAAGTCACAATAATTATGTCTCCTTATGTCATAATCTATAACAATGCAATAATGGTGAAATTTAAAAGACAACTGCTTGAAGTTTATTCAATTTAGTTGCACTTGTCTGAATTATCCTGCTCCTGGCTCCTGGCCATGCACCGGTTCAGGTTAGATGAGGGCGTTCCTTGTGGCCACGTGAAGTGATGTGGGTTAGCTCTTCCTGCAGTTTGCTTGAGCTTTGGTCCACTTTTGCTTTGCTTTGCAAACTCTGGCTCCAAAATGGGCAATATTAAAGGACCCAGGAATTCCACCTGCTCGGTTTTAACAGGCCAGCGGTGATACTGTATAACGATCACTCTGTCCATTGTAATCAATGACAGTTGCGTCTAACTACACATTACAGGAAAATGATGTGTGCAACAGGCCCATTCAAAGTGAAAGAAAAAAAAAGTTGCATAGTAAATGCTAAACCAAAAGGGCATGGTAGCCACACTGATGATTGATCTATAGTACTCCCATCCGCTTCTCACACACAGCAGTCCTTCATGTTGCACCATAAGACTGCAGCTTATTCGCAGGGTAATGCGATATGTTTATGTGCTTGTTGGGGAGCTTTAGACTGTTACTTGTCATTTTTGTTTTTTTCCAGATTACTATGTATTCATGAGTACCAATGATAGTTTTGGCAGGTTTTCCTTGCGAATATAGAGGCACATTTTCAATCAAATCTGTAATTTTTATGATTATACTGTTATGCCAAATTCATTTCCTTTATTATGTGGGTGGCTCAGATTGTGTTCCATGGCAACCAGAGATGCTTTTATGGTAGAGATGTTGTACTGGACACCAGCTCTGATAAACTCACTTCAAACTGACGTCCCAGGACTGGCTTTCTAAAAACTCCGCACTCATTCAGTTTTCCTTGTTTTCTACTGATCTTGACATAAGCCATCATTCATACTGCTGCTTAATCATGTGAGTGTAGTATTTTAATCATCGAGGAAAAATTCAATTTTTTTTTTTACCATCTTCTAAAAAGTATCCAAAATTGAAACCATATTGGCAACATTTCATCATATAAAAGTGGGACAGCATAAAATTACAAATTATTTAAAAAACAATATCAACTGATAATACATTGTCCTCTCACACATGAATGTTATTATGGTGTTTCCTGTGCATTAGACAGTGTGTAACAATAGACATGAAAAAAAAACAATTAGACAGAAACAGTCCCCAGCTGTTTTCTTGGAGTGCTTTCAATCAGTAAAGTTTCTGCTGTGTAGTGGTTCTTTGTGAGTTCAGGCTGATGCCAACTGACAACAGTGTGGATCCAAATTGCTCTCAGCATCTCCTTTAGCAGCGCGTTTGTGTCGACACACACCCCTCCCATCTTCCCAAAGTGATGCCAGCAATAGAAAAAAAAACAGTGATGCTAGCAAAAATACAACCAACACTAAGGTAGTGATTTACAACAGCTCATTAAATTTCACCTGAACGTATGTAATCTTGTATTAGATTCACAATGAAAACCTGAATCAAACTTGACATGACATTGGCATTAAATGGCATCACACGTCCACCATGTGCAAGGAGTCAAGACCTTTTGTGACACCTGTGTCTCACCTGTTTGTTGTTGTTGCACAGACACCTTCACAGAACCTGCTGTTCCAACCTTCTCTTCCTGCACGTATTTACTCTCTTTATCTCTTCTTTTGATTCTGTCTGCAACTCTTCCTCTTCTTTCTGTTGCCTTTGTTTCACGCTGCCCATTGATTTATCTCAAAGCCAGACCAGCTGGCTTTGGATGCTTCCCTCCGAGCCCTAAGAGGCCCGTCCTCACACCCTGTTCTTCCTCTTGTCCCTTGGTCTCTCTGCCGGCAGAGAGCAAGGGGGGCAGTGGTTTGAAGAGTAGGACCCCAGATGGACATAGACATGTCGGGCATGCGTTATGCGATGGGGCTTGGCTCAGAGCTCTCTGGACCAGCCACAGCTGTCACTCATAACTCCAGAAGGTGTCGAGGAGTTTTCTCTCCTCTCTCAGAAGACTGGAAAGAATACAAAAATTTAAATTTCTACAACATAGAGAACAGTTTTAGAGAAAATGCTTGTAAGTTTATGTGAGATTCTTCACTGTAGTCTGGCTGTGTACTATAAGTCTTTATAGTACACATTGTTTTTCCATCTTGATTAAAAACACATCTTTTAAACTTTTATTTATCAAATGTCCATGTGCAGTATGTCGCCTTTTTAAATTAAGGGGGGAAACTGCATGTATGACAAAGTAAGTGATGTATTTCAACAAGTTGCAGGGACACGCCAAATAACGGTTTGTTCCAGCAGGGCTTTGATGCACGACAGCTGGCATTTCCAACATTGCACCAGACCACAAATAGACCCAGACACTCTTTCTCTCCAATTAAAAAAGGGCCTAAAACACACGTCTCATGCAGCAAGCTTTATTAGGCTATACAAGCCAAGTTTGATCTACAATACGATAGCGAGGAAAGAAATAGATGTTTATTTTGTAAATGAGAAAAGCACGAACAGATCACTGAGTCACACAATTTTCTGAGACAGCAATCTAACCACCAAGGTCTGAAATAACATTTCATTATCTGAGGCTCATTAAAACAGCCTTTCTGAAAAGCCCTCAACACCCCTCAACAATCCATGGTCCTCAACTCGCCACACACCACACATTAAGTCATGAGACAAATACTGCCAACAGATGCCATACCACAGTTTCAGTGACTTTCGAGTTAACGACTCTGAAATATAAAGGTATCCATTACATACACTGACGTTTGAGTTTCTTACAAAAGCACCAAATGGTTTAATGATACAAGATTGAAGTGATTGGCAGGATTTTTTGAATTGAAAATACAAAATACTCAGATCTAGAAGGATTTTTACAGCAAAGTACTTAGAAAAGTGTTGATTGATTTAACTGATGGTTTCAAAGTGCCAAAACTCCCCATCCACAGTGATTTTAATTATATTGATGGTACAAAGGTCTTCCAACAAAGTCGTATCTGAGAGGACCGCAGCGATGTGTTAGATAATCAAGATCAAGATCTAAAAATACTCTGTGTCTCACAGTCTGGATCTCTTCTCTTATTACCCACTGTAATTAAAAGTAACCAGGGCCTGTCGGCTCCAAATAGTGTAGAATAGCATACAACTGTTAATGTGAAGGAATTGCACTTGAAATGAAAACCCTCATGATATTAGTTCACTGAGGGAAGTGGAGCAGATAAAACGGAGCTATGCGAACTCCAGTGACTGGGGGTCAGTAGAAAGGTGTCCCGTTAGGTGTAATGGTCAACTGCCGTCAAATGCTCTTCTGCAAATCAAGAAAGTTTCAGTGTATTTGTTATACAGGTTTAATGACGAACAACTTCTCAAGTGCTCTGTGATATTTTTCCTTGTTTTCATCTCACCTCTGCACAACTTTGACACTCTGCAGTAGGTTTTGTTGAACGTCTGTGCTCTTCCTGAGGCAGAGAGCGACAACGTACAAAGGTCCCTATGATGAGCTGATGATCTCTCTGGAGATTACCCATCTCTTGGGTTTCTGAATGTATTCTCCTCTGTTTATCACACTGCTGAATTCTCATCAACTGCAAGGTGGAGTAGCCCAAACATCCATCCTGTCTTATTTCCTTGATGGGCCCCTTTTTCCTGCAGATGTACAGAGATCTAGATAATAACACAAGCTCTTTAATTATCTCCAACATTCACATGAGCCTATAGCTCCATTTATAAAATGTAGTCTCCATCGTACTGAGCTCATTAAAAATTGAACGAGGTCAGGAATGAAACGGCTCCTACCATTATTCATTTTGTCCCTAATTTCAAGTATTATTTAATTAATCACCTGGAATGACTCCAATAATTCACAGTGTCATAAGTTGCTGGGTGATATTAGCCAATTTCATACCTACAAACATACATTTTTGTAGAATAAAAGGAACAAAACAATTTCTCTGATTTCTCTCTTTTTTTCAAAATAAGAGCCAGCTGTAATTCCTGTGGCTGCATTTATTTAAACAAAAAATAACATCATTCACGATGCCTTAATGCCTCTCCTGGCTTTTAGGGGATAAAACATTTATGTTTTACCAAGCATAACTATCATTTTGTACTTAGCCATTTCACTCTTGGCTAATTTCACTGAATTTCTGACTTGATGATTGCATCATAAGCAAAAATCTTGTTGTGTGTGTACGTGTGAGTTTCTGACATTGCCAAAGCCAGTCAGCAGGTGCCATCACTTCTCATTCCCACCATTTGCAGTGTAAAGACATGTTGAAGACGAGCAGGATCAAGAGAGTCTGCCAAAGGGTATGTGTGGGAGAGAGCTCTCGTTGGCAATTTCACTATGATTCCACATCAAGCTAATGCTACTGTAATTCGGTTTGTCAGTCTGTATACCAAGAACGCTAAAGATATCAGAATCTACTGTCACTGTTAACCTGTAGGCAGCATTTAGAGAAGACACAGTGTTCTCCACTCTGCTCCAAATGCAGTTTTTTTTAAACATTAGACCTATTTCAACTGATAGGTGGCACATGATGGGCCTGAAATATAGTGTACAGTAGGTCCACATTTTTTGAAACACATATTAGAACATTTTCCCTCTCACTAACTTTTGTTTTTGCTTTCATATTTTCTGAATTGCTGCTACAGTGCTGCCTTTGAACAATGAGCACAATATTACATGCATATTCCCTCACAATGCTCTATTACTGCACAGTTGATTTCTAAAAACCTACCATATCAGGCAATTGTAGGTAGTAGGTGCCCAGTTCTCACTAAGCATTATGACTCACACCAGGCGTAGAGCAGCTATCCAACTCTAATCCACAAGAGATAATTTGGTATTCATGTTTTACAAATGTGCTTGAGAAAAATCCCTAAATCTTTTTGGCAAGTGCTGTCGAGAAAGTCGTGCAAGCATGTCATCCACAATGAAAAGGCAGCGGCATGGTTGAGCAAAGCAAGGCTTTGTCTCCTGATTTCAGCCTGAAAGACACTGCCATCATCAGCTTTGTAGCAGACTTTGTCTTTCCAGTATTTTACTGGTTTCTCAAAGGTAAACAGAGGCTTGACTCAGATGGGCACATCCAGTTTTCCCTACAACAGGTAATAAATTTGCGTGTCAGGCCTGGGCGTCACAGATTAAACATGCTTTGTTTAGGATGATTTATGAGTGTGATGTCGTGCTGGGTGCACTTGGCTGTGAGGAGCTGAGGGTTTGATGGTGGTGAGGCGGTGGCAGGTGGGGCGGTGGGTTGTTGAGTGTCAGATTTGTCTTACAGGAAGACTGATCTGTAGCTGCTCCAAGGGTGCCCACTGCAACACACACCTCTGTCATTAATCACACACAGCTTCGGAGTACAGAGTGCTTTGTCTTCTCCTCTTCTCACACCACTGCTGCAAGCTGTCACCATCCTGAGAAAGGCTTACTCCAGAACGACTATCAAGAAGTAAGAGAAACTGCCTGTGCCTTCTGGAACTGCAGTGTATATATGTATTCTCACAGAGGAAGATATAAAGTGGCAACACTAGAACAGGACCCCTTACTCATTGTCCTCATAGTATTGCAGCTGTTGCGTGCCAGTACCTCTGCCAGCCACTTAAGAAAAGGATATAAAATCTAAGATCATACGTAAGAAGATTCCTATGTTCTGTTCTTTGTCTAGACATTACCTGACAAAAATGTCTGCAATATTCTTGTATCCTTCCTCCTTCAGAAAAGGTTACCTGGGTATACTGGATTAAGATCATTCACTATCCTTTTGAAGAAACAGCTGATTCAGCAGGCAGCAGGGCTAAAGCATGTTGACTTATAATCCAAATACAGCTGACCACTGATGCCCTACTTTTCTACTCATCTTACACACTCACTCCTTCCACTCTGAGCTTGAATTTGAGGTAATTAATCACAGCAGGAGTAGTATTATATTAGGGATCTTCTCTGAGGGTGGTTAGTTGATTTTTGTCTTAAAGCTGAAAAAAAATAATTGTTGACATTACATTACTGTGCATACATTTGGTCCATTCAACCTTCATAGAGCTAAATGTCATCAAAGGTTGTAAGTGCATCCCTTCCAAACAAGCAACCAAAGTAGATTGCAAGTGAGATGTAATATTCTGCGTGATAGTTTGCCCACTCACAGTTTGATGTCATCTAGCAGAAGTCTACCAGGCCCTTGTTTAACACAAAAACCTCCTTATGTAAGTTATTGAAGTGTTTTCATGGACATATAAGGAATAATAGGAAATACTGTGGCAAGGAGAAAAGAGCTTTTATAAAATCCAGAGAGGTGGGCAAAAATCTACAACGCAGAGAAGATAAAAAGCCTGAATGTAAAATAGCAAATGGGCCTTAACCGGTATGCCATTTCCCACTTTGCACAGTAAAGGTGAGGAAAATTAAAGAGCACAAATGATAGTAAAGGCCCAAAAGGCAGACGGAAAGGTGGAGTCCATTCTTAAGTCTTTGACATAAAATTTGAGTCCTTAAAAACAAATATTCAGAAATGAGGAAAGACAGACTAAGCTTAAAGCATCCTACTAGTTACATAGTACATACTCTATGTAAAGGATCCAAGATCTGCATTAAACTGGTACCATTTTTCTCTGTGCATTTGAATGTGTTCTCTGCTCCTTGAATCTGTGAAATGTTCACATCACAATCTATATTTTCCTGACGCTGAAATATGGGCTAAAATTTGCCATTTGCCCTAGGCATCTCATAAACAGTTAATTTCTGGACGTAACCCTAGGTGGTCAGGAAGGGGAATAACGATCTGTCAAAATAGAGCTCAAGTCCACAAAGCGTGCTTTCAGTGTGGCGTGCTAGATATGTGAAGTATATAATTGCATGCACTGTTTAACATTTATTACATTCAGTACACCATTGCGGTTTGTTTATCGTAACATACCAGGCAAACAGAGTTAATGTGTGCCTAAGCAAATATTTGCGGCACTGTATCAAATTCAGCTACCAAATTAAGGATATCAGAGAGGCCAAATAGGGTCGCGTGTGAAATAACAGAGTTGTTAGGCCATCCGCTGTTCCATACACAGATTGCCCTATCACACGAGTGGTTGAAGTGTTTGCACACAGAGCTTTGCCGCCTGCGGGCTTATATATCACACTGTGCCTTATTAAGAGCTTTAACAAAATCTGGCTTTCACTAGCCCCCCTTAGTCACCACTCTGAGGGCAGCAGTCTTCAGGACCTCTGTTGTACACAGCCGCTACTAAACGCCTAGTCCCCCTAAACAAATTGGGGCAGTGTATATGCGCTTGATAGATAAAAGGCAAGGATAGGGATATTATGGCTGTGCTGTATGAAGAACTGGTCTAAAGTGATATGTTTCCTGTAAACGGTGTAAGAGATCAGACACACTCAGCATTATTGGATGTCATGGCTTGATGTGATTCAATTTTATTTTTCATCATACTGAACTGCCCATTTGGATGCACACCACGAAATCCTCCACATTATTGCAATAAAACTCAGAAAGTGACTTTATTGAAAACAAAATTTTTTTTCTCTCATTTATAACCAAATTTTACAGTAACAAGTTCTGATAGCCATGAAGAAAGCATGAGAATGGTCCCATGGTACAAGTTCAGCTCTCAGACAGACAAGCCATTTACTTTTATGCAAAAGTAATGAGCAATGCTCCAAGAGAGTGAACCACTGACCCATAAATCGATTATCTCCAGCTGCACACTGACCCACTGACATGACTTCACTGTAATCGTTGAAAGTTATGATGTATTCTGGGTGTAGCCTAACTGTGTCCTATTCCTTCAGTCACCAAAATAGAGGACTCCATTTTATTACAGTATGCTGGGAATTCCCCTCCATTTCCTTGTGCACTTGACCTCCCACCCTCCATTGTATGTGCGAGGAGAGGGTCTGGGGCCGGAGTGGCCCGTGCAACTCTGCCAGGCTGACAGATCGGCTCCTCATGCCCTCTGCTGCTCCGCCTGCACTGCGGCTCCATTGTTCTACCCTCTCAGGCCGAGCTGCGGGGCAACTCCTCACCATTGTGTCGAACAAATCTGCAACCTGATACCATGGCAGCAGGCGCCTGCCTCCGTCCCTGTGGGGCACTAATGCAGTGTGTATATGTGCGTGTGGGTGTGTGAGAGTTTGTACCTTAAATTTTCTTTCAATTTACTCAAAAATTTGGATTACATTTGTGGTTATAACTTAAAAAGTGACTTTTTTAGCAATTCTTCAGAAAACTGAGATTAACTGTTGTAAATATGTGAATTAATAATGAGGGACTATCAGCAATCAGAACCATTTAAGTAGTTCACTATCACACTGGAAAAATGAACATGATCCAGGCACCACAGGCACAGGAACAAACCCTACAATACACTGTAGCAGGATGTTTATCTACAAAGGCCCGATGCTCCTATTTAGTCGCAAACTATACACTCGCAGTCACATCTTTACTGCAACAAGAGGAAGACTGACATCTTATCTCACCTCCACAGAGAAATGGAAAAACTGAGCCTGAAGAAGTCTATAGTGCAGACACAACACAACAGCCTATACACATCAAAGCAAGCCCCAACCAAGCTGAGCATGCCGTTGTATGTCACTGAGGAATAGTCCTCTTTTTATGTAACACACAGATGATTAAAGAGTTCAACACAGCAAGCAGACTAATGACTCCACTGGGTTGCAAGGGAACTCAGGAGAGAAGAAGGCAGGGCCTCTGGAGAATACTTGCTGAAACGGGGATAGGTACTAAAATATACAAATTTATTCATCAGAAAGCAGTCTTTTTATGTCATCTATGTGTGCGTATGTGAGTGTGTGCAGGTGGCAGAGAGTGAATGTGAGTGAGGAAGGAGGAGGGAGAGAGAGAGAGAGATGAGAGAGAAAAAGACATAGCTATCTGATAGTGTCAGCCTCCTGTGAGCTAAAAAACATCAAGCAACCGGTAACAACCAACTCTGCCATAATTTTAGCTTCACTTTCTTCATTTTTTTCTCTAATAGTATACTGGATATTTTAAAAATCCCTAATAAGTTATCTTGCACCATTTAACAGATCTCAATTAACACGTTTCTTTGACTGCAGAGTTTTCATTTGGTTTCTCCTCATTTTATCAGACAAAATCATGGCGGCTCTGGTATGTTATTTACATTATGGAGTCAGACTTTTTTCCTTGGGATAAATGGACACCAGTGAGACTCTTGTGAGAGGTGACAGAGTGATGAATGGTTGCAGTGTCTCTGAGACAAAGTGCAGGAATTATTGTCAGTCATTATAGGACGAGGGATTAATGACCACAACCAATTGGCAAAGGGTAATCACATGAGATTATGAAAAAAGCAGTTCTCAGACAGAAAGTGCAAAGTTTGACCCTATAATCAGGTGTACGAGGATAGAACCTGCGTATCAGCAGCCATTCTGGTGGGGCTTATGTCTCAATGAAAAACTAAGAAACTGTACATGTACGTTTTCACAACACTGCATATTAATTTTGGAAAGATTATGTAAACAGGTCTTCAAATGACTCATATTCAAAGAGTGATTTCATTGAAAGTAGCATATCCTTAATTAATAATAAATAAAATAATTGATTGTATTAAAAATCTACATGGAAATTCATATACTCATTCATATTCCTATACAGTGTTATATACTCTATGTTATTTTATTATTTTATACTTTTGCATTCTATATCTCAAAATATACAGACTATATTGACAATGATGGACTACCATTACTGACTTAATGAGGATTTTCCTGAGTTTTCTGTGCTGCTGTCAGAGACAAGTCATAAGCCAGTACTGATGCTACTTGGAAAATTGAGCTGATATTGTCCTGTTATTTCATTAGTCTGAATAACAAACTTTCTTAAAATCTTATAAATGTGAGTTGTTTTTGACACCGTGGAAAATGTACTATTAAGTATAAGCACCAATGATTCCTTATTATGAATAAGTCTTTTTTTTGTCTGAGGTCACAACCTGGCTCTACCAACAAGATCCTTGCATGGATTCTTAACCCTGGTTCATTCTGTTTGGAGTACCTGTGTTCATTTGGGTTAATATGATTTCCTCCCACTCTCTGGAGATCTGTCAGTCCAGGTCATAATCATTGCAAGATATTTTTAACGTGGCAAATAGTAGTGTATTAATTGCCCAGCTGTAAGGCATTGCTACATGCAGATCTGTGTCGTGGTAGTTTTCAGAGAACATCAAAATTTAAAGTTAAATGGAAATATGTTTAAAGATGGAACATGGGCTCCATGGTGCACTGATGGCACCACGATGGCTCTGTCTCTCTCAGTCAGTCAGTTCATTTTCAGTACCTGTGTATCGTGTTCAAGGTCATGGGAGTGAGGTTGGAGCATATCCCAGGACACATTAGATGAAAAATTGAAAATTCACTGGACAGATTGCCGGGCTATGGGATCCTAGTTGATATGTTTTTTTTGGCTAGACAGCAACAGCGAGGCCAGCCTTACAAACGCGAATGTCTTTGACTGACTGAGTGATGAAGTTACAACATTGGTCAGTCCAATGCCACATGATTAAGTGCTGATATAACACCGTGAGTGTTGGAGTTTCCTCGTTGGCTGTTGCTCTTTCAAAATTAATTGGTGCAAACAATTTGTATAACGTCAACAGGGGGGCGTTTACAGGCAGTGTTGCATACTTAGTGCTTTTGTCACTAGATTTACCACCTTTCAGACCCCTTTGGCAACTTTTTTTTTTTCAAATAAGCACCTAACAACAAATCTGACTTTCTGGACAAACCTTAGCTGCCTTCTTTAAAAGTGAGTCACCAGTTTTTCCTCACGAGCACAAGGTCGGACTTTCCCTCCGCGAGCACACATCTCAATGTGTCTTACTCAATTGACTGCACAGCAGCTGACATAGACGTGAATGAACTTCTAACATTCTCTCTGAGTGATCATTTTACAAGTAAACCTAGCTGAAAATGCAGCAAAGCCGTTGTCTTTAACTTATGTGTGTGGTGATTTTGTCAGACGACAACACGATTATAAAATCAGGATTTTAGCAGTGCAGAGCAGCAGCTTGGAAATGGCTTGGAAGTGGCCGCTGGTTAACATTTAATCTTAAGGGGCTGCGTTTCAGTCGCTATTTCATACTTGTTCCGTTGTCTAACAAAAGAAACAGAAAAACATGTAAATGAGAACAGCTTTATTGGGAATTTGGTTGCATTAAATTACTGTATATGTGAGCACAAAGAGTAGGAGAGAGGCAAACAGATAAACCGGCTAACACTAAGCAGAATACAAAAACGATGCGATGATGTCATGATTATGCTAATTACAGTATTACTTCATCGAGCGTCATTTACCTACTTTTCGAGGAGGCTTTAGCTATTTTCCATTGAAAGTAGTTGTTTACAGCAGTTCCACAACAGTTTTCAACTACTTCCTAGATCTCACACACTGGCCATACACGATCCAGCCATATACTAGTTTTTGACCTAGTCTTGTTATTTGTTACTTTGTTGCATCCATTGATAGGCTATTGCTGTATTTCTCATGGCCTTTGGATACAGTTGATACATGTATGTCTTTTGTTTTTAATCATGTAGCTATGTGAATGAAGACTATTTCTGAACAGCAACCTAGTAGAGCGCATTGAATTTTGGGGGGATTCCATTCTCTCTCTTGTTGACGTAACTCTTAGGCTGTTGCAAACCATTGTGCTCGGAAAGGAAAGGAAACATATTCCGTCCTTAGACTGAGGTGCTATTTTTACCTAAACAGGTACCTAACAGACTTGGAGAGAGAGTCAATGTGATTAGTTGAATAAGTCTTTATTAGAACAAATTTGTAAAACTCAAAACTATGGCAATTTATTGAAGAAACATCTGCTTTTGCTATACTGTTACGTAACTATAATTTGAAATACAAAGACATTGTATAGGTATAAACTGCTTTATTTCTACTTATAAGTAAAATTTATTCATATGAACATGTATTAAACATACAATCAATTTTCTATTTAGCATAACCGAGAATCATTGAGGAAGTCAAAAACAGAAATTGAGAAAACCTGATTTAAAAGCCAATCTTTTTACTCAAGTGTATTTGCAATTTCATACCATCTGATTCCATTTAAATCTTTTTCAGTTCAATCTAGGGATTATTTAATTTCAGTTTTTATATCCACAGGAGCTTTGCTACCTCTTCCCTTCAGTTCAAGGCCTCTTTTAGAAACAGAACATAATACCCAGAACATACATCATTTTAGAGGAAGGGATCATCATCCCTAGATATGGCATTGAAATAGTAAATGCAAATCCACTAAAATGGTTACTCCTCATGAGTACGATCCAGCTGGGATGACAACATAAACAATGGTGCAGATAGTTGTTCAAACCAGCTGCACAGTGCTATTGTTAGGATTAGCATGGTAATCTCAGGGCTGGAAAAGCTCACTGTAGAGACACCTGATCAGCCAGGGTGGATAAGTATTTGTTCCTCTTTCATTTTGAACAATTATTACAAACAGCATTCCTCAATATTATATTTTCGTATCGTTCCTTTCATGGAATGGCTTTATTGTTTTACTATATGTATTTTGGTACTGCTTTTGTGTATTCTTTGTATTTCTGACCAAATTAATAGTCTCTTTTGGATGATTAAGATAAATTTAATTAGATTTTTCTGATACAAACATTCAGTACGATATTGCATTAAGTTAAATTTAGAGAACAAAATATAAGAGTGGTATGTGCAAGATAGAAATGATGAGAGACAAAATGTAGAGGACTACAACCAGGCAAAGAAAAGGAGGAAGGAAAATATAAAAGAAAAGAAAAGAAAGCAAAATGAGAGCTTGTGTGTGTCTGGATGGGCAGAAGGCCTGCAGAGCTTGGCAGGAGTCCTGCTTCTGACAGCAGCTGCGGCCTCCGTTTTATATCTTAAGGTGGTGCCTTGACTCCACACCAGCCCTTCTATCTCCAGTTCTCATGTTTTCAATCAGAAGGGACCATAAATTATTGTCAGCAGTAATCAAAGCTGTCCACTGTGGGCCTGCTGAGGGGTCCCAGCCTGTCCTGGTGCATCAAGTCACACTGGATGGCAGAACCTCTGATATGGGCAGTGGAAAGGGCCTGAGAGCAGGGTAAGAAACTACACAAAAGTTTGGAGAAGGCGCTGTTTATCTGAGAACCTGAAGCAAATGAAAATGATCTGCTGGAATGAGGTGATCAATCCCTGACTTAGAGACACACTTGCTTAAAAATGGCAGTTATTATAATCAATATCACTTTCTATGGACACTAAGTCATAGTCTTCATCTTTTTAAAGCTCTATAAAACATGTCCAAGAATCATCAACCTGGTCATTAAATATACATAAAAATATATGGTATATTGGATTTTTCTTTTCCCCATGTGAAATTCTTGGTTATCCTTGTTATCCTCAGTAGTTTCGGAGAAGGCTCAGATGAAACGTCCTGTGTGTTTCCTTTGTGTGTTCAAACTTCAGTGGAGTTTTGATGACAAGGGGGGAGCTGTTAATCACTGAATGTTAAATTTCGGGTGAACACTTCCTTTTATTCTGTAACACTGGAAAGCAACACAAAATGACAGATTGTACATCTGTGATTAAACATGATCATTAATTGTTGCAGTCTTTAAAAAAAAGATGTGGCTTAATTTAATACTAACCCTGAATGATATGTTAAAATGCCTGTTAGAGTTTCACAAAATGCTGGCACAGCTCTCCTACCTAATGTCGTAAAGCAGACAAAGTGGGTTTCCCTTCTTTCTTCTGTCCCCAAAATTCATCTGGCTCCTTTGGCAAGCTGCCCGGGTAATCGTGGCGTGGTCTGTGTTTTTCACGACAGCACTGTTATTTTGCTGTGAAAACTCTCAGCATGGGGTGGCACACCCACCTCTGGCAAGACACTGCTGTCAGAGCTGATCAGCAGAAAGCAGCCTTCCCTTTCAATTAGCCGAGTCTGTCTAAGAACAGGGCCAGGAGCACCAGCACACAGCCACACAGGCAACCAGTGAAGGAACAGCAAGGAGAGCAGGTGGGAGGAGAGGGGAGAGCTGGAGAAGTAAGCCCCAAAACTCCAGACAGGGACTGAAATACCCTCCACTGCTGTGCGCTAAGTCCCTCTGTACCAGAAATGGCCCTGCCATGGCACGTCACAGTAAACACAGGCAGGCTCCATGGAAACATGGCCATTTGGCACAAAAGCATGGAATGAGATATGGCACCAATGAGGCAGATAATTCCCTGAATAGCTATATCTTCCCCCTCATGTGCTATCACGGTGATGAAGAGTGAGTGTGCATGTGTGTGTGTGAAAGAGAGAGAAAAAGGGAGCATGCAGTGACACAGCCATGCTACACGTTACCCATGGAGTTACTTAAGAAACAACTCACCACAGTTTATGTGGCACTAATCGAGACACAAATTAGAGGTTGTTTGGGGAGCTTATGAAAAGTGTTGAAGGGGCCTGAGGAGGAGCGCTGGGAGTTAAAAGAGAAAGGGTGGCAGCCATGCCCCTAGGTTGTTTATTACAAATGCCACATCCAGGTGGGATTTGCAGAGTTGCACCCTAGCCAGCATCTTTCTCTCAGTGGAAAGAGCCTGAGGTGGAGAATGGTAAACATGGGCAGCTGTAACACAAGCACAAATGTCCCCGTGGGTTCGGCTGGGGATTTTCAATAGAGAACATGCAAGGAGGAATTACTGTATCGATAACCTTATCAAGTCCTTGGACATTCTTAGCATTCAAAATACTGCTTGCAGATTCAGTTCTTCAAAATTTAAAACACAATACGGCCAACATCGCATGTTCAAAGTAGATTAAATCTCTCAATAGGTCTGACTGGATGGAGAACTTTCTTCAAAGGCCCATCTCAGGGTAAAGCAGAGCACAAGCTCAACACCTTGAGCCTTTTCTTCCTGTTTGAGTGTTTGGTTCACTGAAGCCAAGTGTGCTGAATAAAAGCAGGCAATAAGAAGTCACAGAGTAGAGTAGAAGACTGTGCAGTACGCTGCTCCAATTTTCCAAGCTTCAATTTTCCTGAACAGTTGAAGAGATGCTCTACTGTAATGAGTATCATGTGTTTAAAACTGTTGAGGGCCATTGTACCTATAAAACCAGCAGCTCCATCACCAGCAGACTGGAAACTGAAAAACCCATCACTGACTTGAGCTTATGAAACTTCAGTGTGAGTACAGGAAAGTATGGTGATCTGACCAAATACGTGTGAATTTGTTCATTACTTGACTTTTTTTCATGTGTCTGACATTATTCTTGTTTAGACAACTTTTAAAAACTCCATCTGCTGATGAAGATCATGTGATATAATCAAATGGTCCAGAACAGCTATTTTGTCAACAGCTGTTTACAAGGTCAATAATGCACTTCTAAGCTGCATCCGACATTTTGTTTGAGACACTTGTAGCACTACTGTCGGCTCTAAATAGGAGGTTAATTCATTCTCTACATGCACTGTAGCAAATCCAGTCTAAAGACATGATTTCAGTGTAAACATATTGCCCTGGATGCTTGTACTAAAACACACATTTTTTTATTTTGCTCCAGAGCTATTGCAGGGAACGAGACAGGCTATTGTTATGTTGTGCATTGATGGAGATGTGAGATACTCTGTTAAGTAGGATGACTGTGTATGCTCTTTTTTTCATTACGGGCTGGATTCAGTATCTCAGCACACTTTCAAGCAATGCCAAACTAAAAATCCAGCTGCTCTCTCATATTTCTTGTTCCATATGCATCCTGTTCAGTCCATATATAACCAAGGATATGTGCCTATCTCTTTGTTCTTTTGCCATTCACAAAATATCAAAATAACATTTGGTGGAAACTTTATTTTATCCTTATTTGACCAAACATCTTGTGCTGATATGGTTTGACTTCTAAACTCCAACAAAAATTGAAGCATCTAATCTATTTATTTGTGTATCAATAAAGCAGTAAATACACATCAACCATCTGTTGTTTAGATGCCACATTATGTCACGTGAGACAAGAGTTTGATAGCTTTTCTATAAGTTAAATTCTATATTAAAACTGTGTTGAATAAATAATTTCAATTCCATAAAACATCCATGTCACATAGCAGATTGTATGTATTTATGCTTGAACATTTTCTGTATATATATATATATATATATATATATATATATATATATATATATATATATAGTCACTTCTTTAGTTGTACATATCATACTTTCAGGGAATAAACACTGAGAGAAGACACACCTTTGAAGAAAAACTATAAGAATTTAGGAAAGGAGGAACAGTGCAACTCCAAGTACAGAGGAAAGGACAACATCCTCTCTCGCCTTTCATGCTGATGTGTGGGATGGGGGCCCTTTCGGTGAGCACTGTTGTCAACCGAGACAAACTGCAGCTCCTGGGAGTGCCCCAGATCTGACAGTAACCTCCCCCTCCATCAGTCACGTCATCTGAGTCAGTGAAGGAGTCTGCGCCCTGCTCGCGGTCACACTAACCAGGAGACAGAAGCTGTTCCTCTCCAGGTGCTCATTAATGCACTTGTCCTTGATACCTCGACCATACAACAACACAAAGACAAACACGTGCCTGCCGTGTTCTAATTACACTTGCGCGTGCACACTCGCAAGGATGGGCATCATGCATTTCACTAAGAGACTTGTAAATGTCAAACAACAGCAGACGCCCCTTTACTTTGCCTCCTGCTGTTGCTGTTCTTGTCTTTTTTTTGGGGGGGGGGGGTACTGATGTGAAACAGAAAGAGACGGAGAGAATGTAGTACTATGTAAAGATGGTTCAAGCCTTTGAAGTGGGGGACGTTGGGGACAGCTGATAGGAAAGCCAGTACTGGAGTGGAGAGCCAGGCTGGAGGAATTCATCAAGCTTCTTCGGCAAATTAGCATATGGACCTAATTACCATATGAAACCAATCCTCCATAGTCAGCCTCTGCCTCCAATATGACTTCCTATCCTTCTACATTATCACCCATCCCACTGAAAAATGGTGAGCATGAATGACCCTGGTATTGTCTTATACCTCTCCTCTCCAAGGCCTGCTTGAATAACTACCATACCTCCAATGTTCCTTTTTCCATTATGCAGTTAAGCCAGACAGTTAATTATCCAGGAGCAGGGAGGCCGGGTCTCTTTGCTGGCTGCGATAACGATATGCTTTGCTGGGCAGAGAATGAAGAGGGCCAGCCCATAGGGAGCCCTGCTGATGTCAGGCAATCTTTCAAAAAAGGCCCAGGCAATTAGATGCACCAGTGCTACTAGGGATGACTAGTGTTATTGAGGATACTGGCTAGCCTCTCTAATGGGGGTATTTAGGGCAATTATGATAAAGATGTCAGGGCGACCTCCCCTCGACTGCTGCTTTTACAAGGGATGCCTCTAAGTGCAAGATCACAGAGCAGAAATAAAGAGTGACTAAAGATGTGGCCAGTCCCGTGTGGAAGTCTTGCCACCAGCAGAACTGCACTTAAGACTTGTCTCGTGTGGAAAAAACTGTCTAGAGGTGCTAAATGGGCTAATCTGCCCTCAGAGTTGAGTTTTTATGGGAATTTTGGAGTCTATTATGACAGTCTCAAGAAAATAAACACTCCAGTGCTCAATTAAGAAGTAAAGCCTGGCTGATTTGTTTCCATTTAGCAGCGTAAGGATTCAGCACATCTGGCCCGGGGAGAGATCGGAGTACTGTTATTATTTAATGGATGAGGGAAGCTGACCATCTGTAAGGTAGCAGAGGCCCACAAAGGGGCCTTTCACGTGGCTACTGTTGTACACTACTTGTGTCTGAATTGTTTCCATACACACGTTTACCTCAGTCATCGCCTTTCCGCCACTGGCATTTGCCACCTCACATCAAAGTTACAGCTCAGGGACATAACCAAGAGCTACTGGTCACCACACACACCTATAACAAGCCAGCCCTACTGCAATGTTAGCATATGCCATCCACATGGCTGGCATTACACTAAACACACACTGACTAATGTTTGAAGTAGGTTCAAAGAGGCAAAAGCAGAGGAAAAGTGCAATGTGGAAGCAGCATGTATCCCCTTTCCCCCTTTAAAACAGCCAAACAGCTGGTCATGTTCTTACAAAGTGCTCAGTACATTTCCATGATTGTTTTTATACCATGTCTGTGAACAGTGCAACATGATATCGCTCTCTTTGTAATAACCTCTCTCAATATATATTAGGCAGTCAGGAAACAGCAATCCAACTATACAGATGAATAAAAGCTCTTCACTGAAGCACATTCCAAAATTAAGAGTTTCTTTCTATTGTAGTTAATGAAACAGAGCCATACACTAGTCAGGAGAGACTGGGGACATTAGATATGAAGTTTAATGCAATAAAACCCTCGAAGTACACTGAGCCTCTCGTTATAATACTATAATGAAGGAGTTCTGCTGTAGAAAATTAAGCAGACAAGAGAAAATGTAAATCTTAATAGAACAAAATCTTGGTTTTTAGCCATGCTAGTGGCATGGCTCTAGGCATGGCATTGTCTGTCTGTGTGGCTATTTGCTGGTCGCTCCACCGCCTAGCTCCATACTGAAATATCTCAACAACTATCACATGGCTTGGCATATGCAGGTTTTCATGTCCCCCAGAAGATGAATCCCAAAGACTGTGATGATCCACTGTATTTACTTCTAGCGCCACCAGCAGGTTGACATTTGTAAGTTTAGTGAAATATCTCAGCAGCTAGGAGGTGGGCTGCCACAAAGTTTGGCAAAGACATTCATGTCAGGATGTGAACTGCAATAGCTTAAATCCTTGAACTTTTCATCTAGTAACACCATCAGGTCAAACTTTGTTCAGTATTTTGATTTATGAATAAATACCTGCAAAATAATGACATTCATATCATCTTTGTGTTTAGCTCTAATTAGCCACCGTTAGCATGCTAACAACCTAAACTAAGATGGTGAATATGGCACAAGTTAAACATCGGCATATCGCGGTGTTGTAGCATGCTAGCATTACCATTTAAGCATTGTTGTGTCTGACCTCAGCCTCACAGGCCACTAGCATGTTTCCTTATGTGTAGATACAGTTTTTTAAAAAGCCACTGTAACTGGTCCTGAAATAAATGCTTTCAGATTTGTTATTTCCAATGCTATTACTGCATCCTCTGTTGGCAGTATATCATTCATTTACCATATGTGAGTTAGGTCCCTAAAGTACCATAAATACAAAAAAAAAACAAACTGATTGAATTAATTCATGAAACATCTGCTCCTTTTCCTGTGAAATGAAAGACAAACACAATAAGGCAGCATCCAAGAGTTAAACAGCAGTCTTTCAGCTTAAATAATATAAATACCATCATGATCTCCTCCATGACCTGATTCTCTTTTTTTCCTAATTCATCCTCAATAATTTTTCATCTTACATTGGCTGCTTTTTGTTATTTGTCTTTACTCTTTCTACAAAATGCTACCAAATCATTCCAGCATCACAATCAAATGGGCACGGGGCCTCTCTGAAATACTAGCCAATCAATCAGGCCAGATTTGCCCTTCTGGAGCAACGAGTCCCCATAATACCCAGCCATCAGTCATGCCCCACCCCTGGTTGTCCTCTTGCCTATTTTCACACCATCTCTTTCACTCCCGATGACTTATTATGTTTTCCAACTTGATTCCCCTTGATGTTTGCTCTCTAACTCTCTCCATGCCTGTGGGTTACAACCCCTTCTGCCGATTTTCCATCATGATAGCTGGAGAATTAGCTCCAAATGTTTGGCAGAGTCTCAAAAGCAAGCAAGCAGGGAGAACCTGTACTGAAAAGAAACAGCTTTGGATTTTGATCTTAATATTCTGGCTATTCATTTTTATTAATAATATTTATCAAGAAAAGGAATATTTGTTCGGTTTTGGATACTTACAGAGAGGTTTGTGAGGATGGCATAATTGTTGTACAGTCACTACATTATCTTAACTTGGCAAGTTAAAAATTTCCATGCACTCTTCTGCAAAAAGGTCAGTTAAAGAAGGAGAGGTTGTTAAAAAGCTTTCCATGGCAAATTCCCACTCGTGCAAATAAAATCTATAATACCAGTACTGTGTAGTGGTGTATTGTCTTCTTTGGGGCAAGGCTTCATCCTAGTGTAATAATAATGAAAAAAAAAATCAAAGCTTTTCCCAAAAGGGTCTAATATATGCCTTTACTATATAGGGTTACCTTTATGGCTGCTGTGCTACCACTTTGCAAACAGCTCAGAGGTACATTTAAAATATCAACTAAGCATGAACTTAGAGTTTCACAGCCTGGGTGATTACACAACTGTTTGTTTCTATCATTTGCTGTAGATTATTGTTGATGAGTTTAGGGGGGGTGTGTTACCATAATAAACCTAAATTGAGAGCAAATCATCCAGAAAATTGCTGAAAAGATCATAAATCAAAGCCTCCCAGACAACCATTCCATCAAAAGCAAAGCATAACCTTCCAAATTGCGGCTGTCTGAGTCATTTAGTTCCATTACGGAGAGGTGTTTCTCTTAATGCAAATGGATAATCAAGAGCTCTGCATCAGGTCTGGACAGAGGACCAGCATGACCTACTGTGCGTACACAAACCACAGCTGTAGTGATGGATGGCGGACTTGACAGAGTGTTGCTTTGTGATGTAGAGAAAGAAGGATCCCACTGTGACTCCAATCCACCATCAGACTAAAAAATTATTGTCTGCAGAGGCTAAAATGCAGATGTGTGACAAAAGAATTGTTTGAGAGAGTAGGTGTAATAAAGGGGTAAAGGTGTGTGTGTGTGTGTGTGTGTGTGTGTGTGTGTGTGTGTGTGTGTGTGTGTGTGTGTGTGTGTGTGTGTGTGTGTGTGTGTGTGTGTGTGTGTGTGTGTGTGCGCGCGCGCCCGTGGGTAATTGCATAATCAGGAACACATAACAGCTCACTTGTCTGATTACATCAGAGACACAACAGGAATGAAAATCGGTCACCTTTGCTACACCAGCTCTGCTCCTTTGCTGTTTTCTACTCGATCTGTGGTCAACAGGAGGATAACAAAAGAAAAAGCAGAGAGAGAGAGTGGGAACAAAACCGACCATCCTTCCAGGAACAACCCTGAAGGGTTTGGGGCCCTGAAAAACAAGGCTAATTTGAAGGTCATTCAAAGAGCGCGAGGCAGTGCAGCTCAGGAGGGGGGCCTCGGAACAAGTGTAGGGGGGAGCAGCTTGGGTTGTGAGTAGGGCGCTCCAACGCTCTCCCTGATGCTCTTCATCAATCTCTCCCATCCACTGAGAGCCTCATCTGACCCACATAGCAGCCAGAGGGAGGGGGTTGCCTTTCTTCCATTATTGATACCACTGCATCACACAACCTGCACTTACCTGAGTAAGTGTAGGTTGGAGCCACAAAGGTCAGAGAACCACAGGCAAACATTTAGCCTCTCATTCACATTCACAGCCAAAGCAAGTGAACGCCCTTTCCCTTTTGATATTCCTATTGTGTGAACCATTCATTTTGGAAACATTCTTGGGGTTGGGGGTAAAAAATATGGTTTGGTCAAGTCTTAAGTGCAAGCAGTTAATTTTAGCTTTAAGAAGAAGGGATCAATTTCTCTCGCAGTCAGCATACCTCTTTAAGTGCACTGACTGTATAAAAGTTTTCTCATTATAAAGTCATTTAAAACATCACTGACTGACTTTTGGGACATTAAAAGTGCATCGTAGATCATATGTTAGATCAAGTGAAAGTAAAATCTGATGTTCATAGAACAGCTGACTTTCTTTTGGCCAGAGAAGTTCTGTGTTTCACCTTTTTCTTGGACAGATGCTACAAATGTTACACATGTAATAAGAGAAACAGGTAAAACATTTTTGTTCTGGATACCTCTGTAGCATAAGCACAATTAACTGTGAAGTGCTGCTCTCTAAGCGAGTGAATGGGCAACTTGCAGATTTTCCCCTGGATAACATCAAGGTGATGGTTGTGCAAGGCTGGACCACAGTCTACCAAGGAGGAGGAGCTGTACCATCCTCTCATCAGTTGGAGGGATGTCCTTGGTAGTGTTATCTTTGTGTGTGTGTGTGTGTGTGTGTGTGCATTTGGATTTAGAGGATGTATGGATATAGACAAACCCGTCTGCATCATTTTGGAAATGTCTGGCGAGTGGTTGCTGATTTGTGTTTTAGCAGCTAAAGCTTGGTTGCAGGGCCATTGGAAGAGGATGAAACTCACCCATACACATATCTCCCCGTCACAATACTGCTAAAACTGCAATTATGAAGGAATGTACTCGCAGTTGTTGGTTTAGTGCGCCATTGTCTAAACAGAGAACGGCAATATCACCTCTAAAGCTCTCCATAATCTTTGATTTTGACATTGAATAGAAAGAAGAGAAGAAGCTTTAGTGGTGAAACAATAGTAGATTTGTTTTCTGCATATGCTTCAAATTAGGCCAAGGTTTGGGTAAGGATAAACACAAGTCTAAGCCTTTCTAAGTCTTGGCCATAGTAGGGAACAATTCACATTCGAATGCGAAACTATTGTTTAACGAAGCACTGGCATGGAACAACGTTGCTGGATGGAAAGACAGCTTATTTTATCGCACTGTAACTATCATGTCTTTGCCATGGACAGCTTCAGTCAGTTCAATGGAAGGGGTGCCTGGCTTAAATGTCTTGCTTTGTTTCTACCTCTTAACAGTGGCATTACTTGCACAAATACTTTGATTACAGTACTGAAACACATTTCTTATTCTATGGGCGAATAACACGCTTTATCTGAAGTGTAGCAGCTGTGAAGACATTAGCATATTTACCGTGAGTCAGAATACGATACCTTTGTTGAAGTGGTTAAACCATTCATGCAATTTAACAGCAACAGAATTGTTTGCCAGTTTTCCCCAAATTTGGGAATTTCAGTTTAAAATAAATGAACAATTTCATAATGATAAAACAGGAATATCATGCAGGTAGTGCTATACTTATTGACTCCAGAACTGTTCCAATATGTGGGATAGAAAACTACTTTTTCATTTACATTAATCTAAAATACTACATAAAAATATGTCATATTATAGAAAATCTAATCTATAAGTTCCTGCTGTAAACGCTATTTGTTACAACAAGGGCTCATGTTCATTGCTGAGGGGTGGGTGTCTGTGGGTTAACTAACACAGGAAGTGGGGACAGCTGTGTAAAAGTTAGGTGCTACTTTGTGGTTTTAACAAATAACTGTGACATATCTGACAAGCATGAGCATAACATGATTGATGATTGAATATGACTGTAATAGCAGCCAAGTTTGTAGGCATTCATTTGAATGTGAATTGGATCCATAAATTGTTTTCTATTTGTCACGCAAGACTGTCCACACATTCCTGTGTTGACAGTTAAAGCTGGGTACAGTTGTACATTACGACATGATAATAACTTATCTCAGTTGCATTGTTAGCCCACTACTAAATGTAACAGTCAAACAGCAACTTGTCTCTTTATGAAACGGCTATAATAGTTCCAAAGAGGTAATTTTGCAAATGTATAACATTTTCCATCATTTTATTGAGAAAAAACACTCACATCAAACTAAAACAATATGAAATACTCATTAAACGACTTTAAACTTCTTATGATGCCTGACAATTAGACCAAGGAATAAAAATGTTAATTTTGTTGTGCATTTCTTTTCATTTTGGTTTGGCTCCGAACAAGAGGAATATTGCCACCGGTTATAAAAATCATGCAGCATTTCGATAACGCCGTTCCTGCACAGGCTGGGGACAGTGTGGTTTGTTACCTTGTCTGGCTGTGACTGCGCAGTTGTGTGGCATAAGTTCAGCGCACAATCTCTGTGCCGCTAGATGCAAGGCATAGTATTCATGACTAATCACATGATTTTTAATTTTTTTTTTTTTTTTTTAATCTATGAAACTCTACTGTAATAGTATACCGAGCAGGTGTTATCTGGCCTGTAAATGTAGTGTTTCTGCTGCTGCCACCTTCCAACAGACAAGGAAGTTTTCTGTTTTCATGTAAAGCTTTGGGTTTACAAGTGACGCTACAATGTTGTGACGAGCTTCTTAAACTGTGAACAGGAAGGGCGAGTGCTAATGTGCTTGAGGGCAGATTTCTAAGGGGTCGAGTGTCTTAACGGATGAAAATGTAATTGCAAACATGGGACTCAGCTCAGGCAATGTACTTTCTAGGCTTGTAAACAATGTATTATAAACTCATATTACCATCATATTGCGTTGTTTTTTTAAAGGCTAGCACTTTGGTATTTCATGATGCGCATTTGAAGGAAGAAAACGTTATTCAGAATCAAATATTCAGAGCCATTGTATGATTAAAGGGAGTTTACTGGCACCACTTCTCCTGTGTCTTTCACTGAAATGGCCTCAATAAAGTTATTCACCATTAATGTTTGTTGGAATGGGTCCATGGAAAATGGAGAACTTTGAAAGTCTGAGGTGCATAGGGTAAACATACATTAAATAACATGTTTTTCTTCCGCTCCCTGTATGGTCTGTAACTACACCTAAAGTATGCAAAATTGAACCAGGAAGCTCTGTATCTCACATATAAAAGGGTACCCTACAGATCCAGAAGACCACACATCAACTCAAAACCATATGCATAAAAGTCGAAATGTCCACTTAGTTGTCCTACTGTAGTTTATATGTGTCATAGTTTTTAGTTTAAGTTGTTAGTACCTGGATTCTCTGCAGCGCTTTTATAGAATGTAAGTCTGGAATGGTCATCCTCTGGAGGGGCCATCCTAATGAATTAAAGAGAGTAAAAAACCAAATGCAAGTACACTGAGGAGGACACACACCATTCCCTTTAAAAAAAAAAAAATGTTGTTTGTGTTTTAACAGATAGTATTGCTCAGTTCATCTATTTTGTATTTGCTCATCCTATACAATGTTAAAATGTCCAAAGATAGAACAACCCAGCATCCCAAAGGTTCATCTAACAAATGGCATATTACAGATCTATAAAGTCTTAACTCCTTAAGCTTTTACAAAGTACACCTTTTTAGAAAACTGTACCAAAAGTTATGGATGTGACTGCAGGTCTGTGGAGGGGATATTTAAGAACCGCAACAGTGTAAAAAAACAACATTAGATACCAACATAAGATGACTCTTTCAATAATTTGTCCATTTGCACTGTATACCACAGGTCCTCTTAGAAGCCTCACAGTGTGATTGGAATAAAACAGAAGAATGATTAGAAGTGTTTGAATGGAGTTTGGCAAGGGAGAGAAATTTTAAGTGCTCACTCTCCACCTCTCGTCATCCACCCCCACTCACTCCACTGAATGTCTACACATACACACAAACACACAGATGTCAGAGGGGTCTGAGTGACTCTACCCCTGTCACTGGGTGCCTGCTGTGAAAACAGCAACCCCCCCCCCCCCCCCCACACACACACACACACACACACACACACACACCCCCAGCCCCCCTCCTCACCCCCTCCCCTCTCTCCCTCTTCTCTGGACGCTAGCCTGACATACCAGACCTTGTTCGTTAGCGCATATTTTTACCCACCGTTACTAAATTAGGAAGCCAGAGGGAGCAAATGGAGTGTGGCTGCCAAGGCAGAAGAAGAAGGGTCTGATCAGGCCTGGGTTTGCTGAGGGCCCATGCCAACCCTACCAGCTTCATTAAGAGCCACTTGGGTTTCAGAAATAGAAGCCCAACAGGGACCAGGGCCAAACAGAGCCCTGAACGGCCAGCCAAAAACTCACGGGACAAACAAACAAATAAACGGGTTGTCTCATGGTCTGCCAGAGTCAACCGGCTGCAGCCATCCCAAGGAGCCATAAGAAGTTATCTTAGGCAGGATTGCACACAAAATGTGCCCTGCCCCAAGTTTAAAAGTGGTGACAGTACACATATTGCCAGCCCAATACAGAATAAATTAACCTAGAAAGCTGTCTCCAGAGACCAATTTCTCAAAGCAGCCACAGAAACGATACTTTTTGTTTATTTGGCATGGATTTTGGGCACTGATGTAAGAAAGGATGTTGTCATAAGGAAATGTACATTTCCTCTTCTCGCTATTGGCATATAGCATTTATGTCTATGAAAGTACAGAATGATGTGGAACACACATATTCCTCATCTGTATTTTTAAAAATCATGTTTATATTTTAATCCTGAAAAGCCATGCAGTTTTTCATCTACCATCTACACTCACAATTCAGATCTATACCACTAAAATATCGTATACACATTAAAAAATGGATCAACAGTGTGCAGTACTGAAATAGATTGTAAACTCCTTCGTATAAAATAAAGAACTAGATAGAGGGGAAAGCATGTTGCTATGTGGGAGATTTAATTTGTTTTATTTACAGGTGATTTGGACAGAAGACAGAGTCTGTAAGCAAATGATATTTCGTATCTCTGGCAGCGTAGTGTCAGAACCACAATAAGGAAAGACTGTAGGAAAATGTGTTCTCTTAGCCATCAAAATTGGGTGTTACAAACTATAGAGGAACATCTTTCATATTCACTGTTTAATGTCTCATCTGAGTGGCACCTCTCAATCTCTGCACTACAGTGACTTCAGTCCATTTAACACCCACCCATTAAAACTAATGAGCTGTTAGCAGCTGACTGTTAACAACATAAGTGTCAATTTTGCCACTCCCATACAGTATATTGACCAATAAGGATACAGAGAATGTATGGTCCTACTTTCTATATAGGATGGTTTTGATTAACCTACAGTTTTTCCTCTATTGATGATGATGCTTTTGATTAGACAGCCCATGTCAGTCGCTGTGTTCATAAAATACTTCGATGGCATTGGGATGTTAGGAATTTTTTACCATTTGTGATACTGTTAGCATGTTAAGGTGACCGAATAATGGTCTACAACTTACAAGTAACATCATAAGAGGTTTGAGAAATCATTTAATAAATGGACTGATTAATGCTGAGGATGCAGTTTGGATAATACTGGAAAAAAAAAAAGGAAGAGTGCCCCTGGGATTTTAACATTCTGAAGTGTGAATGCCCTTAGGAGAGGCCAAAACCATAGCCATCACTACTTAAAAGAGCACAACAATATTATCATACTCCCCTTGAGCAGAACTGTAAAATCTACAGCATATCTGGGACTATTACTCTTGTGTTACTATATTGACATCTTGTGGAGATATTAGAATACTACAATTCATATGTTCAAAACATATTCAACATGTTCTGGCATAAATTGTACAATATCCTTAATGAGATGAGAAAAACTAACTTAAACGATATGTCTATCCTGCTTATGGGACTTAAGATTGAGTGGAATTCAAGGGAGCTGCGTCTTGAGAAAAAAGTAGGAAAAAGAAAAATGATTAGAGAAAAAAAAAAACATTCGCAGCAATCGCAAGCCACATTTAAAGCCAACACTTTAAGTCACCTCCAGTTAAGATACCGGGCACACATTTTCTCCATTGTTGCTGGGTGGAAATTAACCAAGAATCACACTAAAAATAAGGATTTAAAAGGACATCATTTGCTGATATTGTTCTGTTTATCTATTATATATTTGCGCATAATATCCAAAGGTTTTTTTTTTAAATTCTAATACAGAAACACTTACTACTACTATAGGATAATAGTAATAATAATAATAATGTATTCAATCTAGATTTTGACAAAGGGGCCCTCTTCAAGACATGGCCTAAAGATCTGACCACGACTCTAATCATGTCATTTATTGTAATTTATTTCCGCATATTCCCACACACATTTTCCATTACAGATCCTGCTGTAATCTGACTTCTAGTCTGGTTGAAGTTGGGTGGAGCTATACTGGGAATTACTGGCCTGGGGAGACATCTAGTCAGGCACCACACGGAAAAAGAAAAACAAAACCGTTTGGGTGGAGTATACGAGCCTTGAGTTTATCAGAAACCAGCTGTGACACGGTAAGCCTGGAGCAAGGAAAAAATGAACCTAAACCATTCAGTAATGGGTTGGGAAATAAAATGGCAATACATTTTAAATATTAAACGTAATAGCCTATTGTATACATATGTAAAAAAAAAAGGGGGGGGGTTGTATTTTCAGCTTTTGTGGATCTACTAGTGGGCTACAACTGTTGTCATAATTATAAATCACATTAAAACTATTAACCACTCGTAAAACCGACGGAGGGCGGATGTGTTGTCAAAGAACAGCGCGGTTCTTGAATGCATCCCACGTCTCTGACACTACGCGCCTGCCCATCAGAGGAGGCTTCCCCCAGCGAGGGACAGTCCTGGCCCGGTCCCTCAAAACGACAGCTCGCCGCCGAGTCCAGCCTTTGGAGGCCAGCTCCCGACGGTGATGAGCTTGTATAGGGGCGGTTTTTCAGTGGAAGCATCACGGCGTGTCACGTCGGGGTGGTGCGCGTTCTGTGTCGGTGAACGCGGCGGCAGCGAGTCGGGCCAGATACCGGGCGGCGCGCAGCGTAACCACGGAAACGCCAACGCAGCGTTAAGTGACACGGCCCGCCGATGGCCTCGGCTACATCCTCCGGAGGTCTGAAACGGTGGAATCACGTTCCTCTCACGCTGACTGTTTGATGATGCTCACACAATGGCCAAAACACCACCCGGTTCCTACGAGTCTCCGGCTGAGTAAGTGATTTCCCGTCCGGCCACCACGTTTGATTAAGCCATGGATTTACACCCCAGTTATGGTACTTACCCACTTTACATAGTACAAAAAGACAAGAAAAATTATCCTGTAAAACTTCAATTCTGTATTAAAGAAGTCCTGAAAGTGTAATTTGTGTGTTCAGTTTCCAAGGAGCCCTCCTGCGTTTCAAATACTAAAAAGTGCTTTCCTCAAATGTATGCTCACCTCTTTTCAAAAACGTGACCTCGTTTGACCAAACTTGTAACCATGTCTCCCGAAAGCAATGGAGGCGTCGGCGGGGGCGTGGGGGCGTCTCCTCCCCGTGCCTCAAATGCGTTGGGTCCCTCCGACACAGGATACGCCAAGAGGGATTTTTTGATGATGCCTCCAGAGGAGAAGCTCAAACACTCTGACAGCCGGGCTCAGGCCCACGAAGACAGGCAAGAGGTGGGTCCAGGTTTAAGCTGCAGTGACACATTAACATGGCTTTCGTTGTTGGTAGTTTGCAGCTAGTTCTGCTCAGGAGATGTGCATTCACATCATGTCCTGCAGACTTTGGTTTTGTGTGTCTAGATACCTCAACATCTCAGCCACTTATTTCTTTACCAGCAGAGAATCATCAGAGACCTAGATAAGGTCTTTGCATGCGTAATTGTTTCTATCAGAGGTTCTCAAAACCAGGATAAGGCCTTATAGATGTTTACCTGTGCAACAAATAACTAGGATACTCCAAAAACCTGATCCTGACCGGGATTAGTCTAAAAACATTTCTACACATAGCTTGTTCTGTCTGACCAATGGGCCAAAACCCAAATATACTCAGATTACAATGCAGTAAAACCTCCAATCTAAGAAGCTGGAACTAGTGAATACCTGCTATATTTGCTTGATAAATGACTTAAAAAGTTAATTGGTTGATCAACGTTATAGGCAGTTAATTTTCTGTTGGCTGTTTTCTCATTAATTCATGAAATTAGCTTCTAAAGGCTACGTACTGTTGTTATGGCTTTTGATGCATGATACAGTGGGCTATTAAGAGTTGTTATACTGACAGTTATACACTATATCTGCTCAGTTTGATGCTTGCATCCAGTACCTGGTGCGTTGCGTGGCTCTGACAAGGCTGGTGTATGGGGATCGGCATCTGAAGCTGGCCCAGGCCCATGTCAGACTGGCTAAAGCATATTTCAAGTTCAAAGGTAATTTTGGAAATAATACTGGACGTAAATCTTAACTACAGATGCTGTATAGTGATTTAGCTACTACATTTTCATGTGGTGTTACCTTGCTCTACAACAACTAGCTAATGAAAGAATTGTTAAGTGGCGATAATGTTAAGATGATATTCGGATTTAGAGTTAACATGCTGTTCAGTTTACCCTTAGTGTTGATTATTTGTTCCCCCAGGCTGGGGACCGCAGGCCCAGGAGCACTCGGCCCTGGCCAGAGAGCTGCTGCCTGTCTACTCCTCTCTCTCCTCCCGCCGAGGTGTGAAGCATGAGGTTATAACGTGTCTCCTGAGCGTACACCTCACACAGGGAGGTGCTGCACTGCTTGCAGCCAAATATCCTTGCCGTGATATGCTTGGCAGTAATGCATGGGATTGGGCAGAAAAATCAACTCAAAACTAACACCTGAAAATGTCCTTGACTCTTTTCAACTCTCGAGGAGGCAGAATTCTCTTTTCTGGAGGCAGAACAACTTCTTGAGGAGCTTCATCAACACAGTGCTATCGACAAGGAAGAGAAGATCAAGACTGAGCTGGAAATCTCCACTAGCCTATGCAGGTTCAGTAGTGAAATTTTTTTTTTTAGTGAATTCTTTTCTATTTTTTTTAGTAGCAGTAGACAGCAGATATGTATTTAAAATAGAAATTTCACCAAGTGGTAAATATACAGTAGATTAGAGGCTGTAATGCAGCATTTGCAGCCCATAGTATGTGCTAGCAGCCGGCACTCAGTTTGTAGCAGTTCTGTCTGGTAATCAGGTGATTTGCTCTATTTATTTCCTGTGACTCTTGCAGTATCATGTTCAAGCTGAGCCGAATAACTTGGTACCAATCCCAATTAAAAGGTAACGGGTCAGGTTCTTCTAGTGGGGATTCAGAGTATAGCCTGGAGCCTTTTACATTAACAGCAAATGTTGTTATAAGTAAATAATATTAGTTTTTCTCAGACTCTGCCAATTTAAAAAAACAGTACCTGTGATAGCACATATAAGTTTGGACACCAGATGGCGATATATTCCTGCAAATTTGCATAAAATCAACCTTTTGCTCGTCTTTTCAAGTGGTGGGGGTTTTAGCTGACTAGTTATGCTAGTAAAGACACCCTTATTTCACGTTCTTTCATGAAACAACAACTTAACAAATCGGGATATTACCCTGTCACTGTCCAGTCCACTCAGCATTCTGTGTCGGTGTTCTGTAATGATGCCTGCAGACCTGCTGGGTGTGGTTTCTGCTTTTCCTCTCATACAGTCACTGCTCAAGCAAGGACACAGATGGGAGGGAAACTTTTCTCATCTTTAAAAGCATTTCTTACTTTTCTCCATGAGCCCTCTGCTTTTTTTCTTTTTTCTGTTTTACTTTGGCTCCCTACTTATTTATTAACCTACCTTATACCATACTTTAACATTGCCTTTACATTCTGGTTGACTCCGTGAGGTACCGTAAAGCCTTTTAATTTCTCTGTTAAATGTCACCTGCTTTGTTTATTTCACTCAGAGTACCATTTTCCATATTATTGATTTGGTTCTACCATTTTACAATGTGCATTTTTAGCCTATTGATGGTATTGACAGTAGAGGTCTCAGGGGTTGTACTACATGCTTTTGAAATGACTAAAGAATTAGTCAATCATGGTGGAGACACCAAGCACAGACATAAAGTGCAGCGGACACCGCTAGCCTCTTTGGTAAACTGTGTGGCCTGGTAACATAAAAATAGCAGCCTCTTGTCATATCTTAGATTACTGTGGGAGAAATTAGAAGCACAACCAGGAAATAAAAGTGTAGTCTTACCTTGGCTGCGATCACCCCACTGATGTCTCTGTTTATTTTCACCTTGTATGTGAAAGGACTAGTTAGTTTTGAATGTATGTATTTTGACATAGTAAAATGTTAGTGCTGTCACTTGAAATGTAGGTATTGTATACATGTGGGTATGATTTCCACATGAGTGCATTTATAATTCATTCAATAAATTTGTGGAATTGCAAACCCATTATTACTCAAAATACAAGCATGTCTTCGTCTAAATATTTGACAAATTCACAATTTTGTTTAAGCCTTGTTATGCAACCTGCACCATTAGAATTTGGATCAAATTACTTTTAGAGAGGAAAAAAACTATTGTACATCAGTATGTAAGTACAGTGTTTCAGGGTTCCCATCCCAGATGTAGTCTTTGGTGTTTAAATCTCAGAGTTTAAAAGCAGGAGCCCTCATTATAAAAATCCTGTTGCGAGGTAAAAATCAGCAATACTCCTGCAGCATTTACTGTAAATAGACCTTATCAGCAGCTGAGGTAAGCTGCACTCATAGGAATTTGTAAATGATGCCATCTTGGTCCAGAGTCAGAGATTGTTGACATGATGTGTGTAATTGAAAAAATGTGCAGACTCTGGCTGGCGTGTAAGCTTGCTAAATCTCTTTTGTTAGGTGATGACTAAGAATTTGGCATGCTTCTAAAGCTGTGTCAGTCAACAGTGTTGTGATGGAGGGGAATGTTCCCACCAAAGCCTGGAACAATAAAGTAAGCTCAACTCTCTTATAGATCCTGGTCCAAATATTCTGCTTGGTTTTAGATTCACACTCAAGGTGTGCACTTGTGATCAGCCAGATGGCATATTTCTGTTGAGGGAGCAAAATTTGTCAGTTTTAGATTTGTCACTTGCATACGATTGTGCTGTCAGATTTGGCAATGGCTGCTGAAACAAATCTACGTTTTAGTTGATATTTTATTTAATTAAACATTTTCAGCGTGCATGTCATAAATTCTCTCCAGATGAAGAATGAACTGAAATAAATTCTAAGGGTCCACAGTCTGCTGGGTTTCATTCAAAAAAGATAATTCATTTCAATCACCTCTTAATGGAAAATTGTCTCTGTTGAGATGTCTGAAATAAAACCAGCAGGGATTTTGTTGTGGATGGTCATGATTGAGGGTCACTACCCACCACCACACAGGTGCTTTAGGATTTTTCTACGGTCTTTTACCCAAGCGTGCCTGAGGCACACGATGAAAAGACTCATCGGGCAGAATACCGTCAGTTTAAAACACCACACAGATTTGCTTGAGCAGGCTGTTGTGTTTTTGTGCCCCTGTTTTCACTTTAGGTTGGCCTTACTGTATAATTTTCCGAGTGAAAGCCCAGAGCAAACTTACATCAACCATGTTCTGGAAACGTTGACAAAAGAGGGCAGTGTGGCTTGCTTGGCAACACATCTACAGATCCTTAATTATATTAAATCCCTGCCCTGTGGACTCTTAGTAGATTTCAGTGGGTTGTGGCATGTTCCCGTTCTGCCAGGAAGTGCATAAGGATGCAGAGTGAATGAGAGGATAGAGGACCATTGTCTCTGTCTGACCATGCAGGCAGAATGGCAGGACTCAAGCCATGCTGGAATGTACTGTAGCTCCGCTTCAGCCACTGCTGCTGCCCTAAAAGGACGTAAGTGCCTGCCTCATGAACACTTATGGGTGGGGCCGCCTACTATCCTTCATGACATATTAGGATAATCTTGGAGTCATGGGAAAATTCAAAGAAATGAGCCTTCACAAGGTTTTTGTAACCTGTGCTGGCATTTAACCACTGAGCCAGGAATACCCAAATCCATGCTGTCCAGGGATGTGAGCAGGACATAACGCTGTCAAGCTTAAACCTTTGGTTCCCACACATGCTGTGTGTACTCACGATACTGGAGAGGGCAGCTTGGGATAAAACCCTGAATCAAATACCATGCTCCTACAGATTACTTCAGTGTGCATTCAATAGGTAAATGGACTGTCATTCAGATAGCCACTCTACACTATGCAGTGTGGATATGGGAAGACTGATTTGTGAAAAGGGGTTTCCTATACTGCCGTGTGACAGCAATGTAGCTAGAGGTTGTCTAGAAGTGAGTGTAGTGCCCTCTGAGAAAGGCTGGCCCCTTTGACTGGAGAGCTGAATTAAATTTAGAGTCCATTAGATGGTTTGAAGCTGTTAGCAGAGTAGCCTGATGGATCCAGTGTCCTTGCAGTGGTTAATGCAGCTATCGTCTCATCCTCTCCCTCCACTCCCCCAAGCTCTTGCACTGCGGTGAACCAAGTCCAACTCCATGCAGTATTACAGGAGATGACTCACTTTGTAAACAGCAAAGACTCTGTTGTAAGCATCAGCAAAACGTGTAGCTTATAACCTTGGTAGCAACAGCACATATACAGATGCGTGACAGATTTGTTATAGAAGTGTAGCTCTCAGCTTGTCTCAACAAGGACCATGCTTAGATCTTCAGCTTTGCATTTGTGGTCTCCTGAGACTGCGTGAGCCGACCCCTAATTTCGACACCCTAGAATGATAGTTTGAACACACTGCAGGAGTTACTTTTTTTTTCCGAGACTGAGGCGCAGTAGTTTAGGTGAGGGGGTCGGGAACAGTCTGACCGTCAGAGGAGACAGTTACAGACTTGTGAAAGGATGCAACAAAAACCATTGAAACGGCAATGTGCAAGCTTTGCCTATTATAGTCTGCACTGCACCAGACTTCAGCTGCAGCCTTTAGGCAAAACCATTTACCTCTCTACAGGACCTGGGTTTGACTCGAGACCAAGCATTTATTTCAGTAATGTGAAACAGGCTCATAGTAATGAAGTAACAGGGTTATGGGTATATACTGTACACTAATAATGCATTTAATAAAGTATGTTATTGGTATAATCATGTACTTTGTTGATCCCCTGGAAGGGAATCAAAACGCAGGGTCAACTACCGAACACACACTGCAGATGTAATGGTTTCAGTCTATTGCTATACCCTGCTGCCTTGTATAGCAGACTAAGCTGGTCACTGTCTTGATGTGTATCTTTCTGTCTCTGACAGTCTCCCTATTTGACTGTCCTTTCTGCTCTATAGGGTCTATAAGAGACAGAGGAGGCCAGAGGAGGCCTTAAGCAAGTGTGAGAAGTCTCTGCAACTGCTGAAAGATTGTGATGAGCCAAAGAAGACCTGTTCTGTCTATAAGGACATGGCCGCCATTGAACTGGACGAAGGTCATTTGGACCAAGCCATAGAACATCTCTCCAAGGCAAGTGGCATATCACTAACACATCAAACAAAACTCTTAAGCACAACATATAGGGCTTCTTGAGACAGTGCCAAGCTGTGTTGTTAGGTAATGTTCCCACACCTCTTACATGTGATCTATCTCATTTCACACATGTGTTTCTGCTAGGCTCATTCCATTGCTGTGAGCCACAGCCTGGAGGAACTAGAGGGGGCTCAGATCTCCCACAGCCTAGCCCTCATCCTTTCTGCTGCACCCGAGCCCCATCACAATGGTGAGTCTATTCACAGACACAGACCTGAGCAATAGGCATAAGGGGTTAATTAGGACTTGAATCCCCCATTTTCTTCCTATATTTCCAATACTTTAAGATTGTGTTATGGAAACCAGACTTATAATACCCTTACTGAGGCCATGTCCAAGTTTAGCCATGTCAGTATGATTCACTCATGTAAACATACTCAAGGCAGATATATGCGCCACGTTATCTATGTGAAGCATAACATCTGGAAACTAAGAAAGCTGAAAGGATTTGTGAAGAAAAATGAAACTACTATTGATAAGCTCATAGTGTATTATTTTTGTAGTAGTATCTATGTTCAGAATCAGTTATTCTGTCAATTATTGCCATAATTTATGTCTTCAATATTCATCATGGTTTTTTTTTCTCATTCTGGTTTAGACTCTGCAGGTCACTTTGAGAGGAGTCTAAGTGCATACAAGAACTCTGTAGGTCCACAAGATCCAGCCTTTCTCACTGTCCAGGATGATTTCTGTCGTTTCCTCCTCCTCAATGGCCAGCAAGAGGTTACACACACACACACACACACACACACACACACACACACACACACACACACACACACACACACACACACACACATGTCTGTAAGATCAGTCAGACAATGCCACCTTTGAAACCACTGAAGATTTCCTTCGGGCCCATCCCATATTTTTGTTCATGCATTTTTGAGATCCATAGCAGATTTTTTTGTCATTATACACACATTTTTTGTTTAGAAAGCAGCACCAAAGTAAAACTCCCTCAGAGTTTGTAATTGTCAAGGGACTGATTCCACCTTCTAAAAGGGGTGTGGCTCTTGCTAGTGATGGCAAGAGGTGACTTGCCTATTTTTTAATGTACCATTGCAGAGATGTGTGGAGATCCAGAGAGCCTCTCTCACTTTGAAGAGATCTACATTTGGTGATCTGAGTGCCGAGGTAGCAGACACCCTTCAGCTGATAGGAAGTGTGGAGATGACTGAGGGCAAGATGATGCAGGCCCACAGAACCATGACAAAGGTAATCACATGTTAACAGAACACAAAAACATAAGTAATGTTGTAATGTTTTGGTTATCACCTGTAAAGGTGTATTAGAAATCCTGGACAAATTAGTAGTTACTGTCATCAAACACGACATTGTCGCTGGCAAACTATTCGGGAGGGTTAAATAAAAGGCCATGTGTCAACGAATGTGGCCACCTACTCCAGTGAGAGGTTGGGAGGCTTGTTCAAAATACACACAAAGCGTCCCTGTCATATTGAGATGAGCTATTTCCACCATCTCTCTAGTGCTCAGTGCTATCAGAGTTGCATGCTAATCTTGGAAGGCTGCAGTGTGCGGAACCGCCCTCCCTGGTGTAAAATATCACACAGAGTGACTTTGTGTTTCCTCAGTCTGGATGGAGCTTGACAGATGGGCAACACAACTTTGGAAAAAGAATGGCAGTTTGCTAAGTGCTGTCAATTAAAGGGACACTGACCCCAATTAGTGTGGCATGCCATTATGTCCTTTGAAACAAAAGGGACATTCTCATGTCTTTCAGCACACATGCATTGAATAAACAGCAGCATTTTAGCTGATTTAATCCTGTTCCTCCTCTGTAGCGATTAATGTTTTACTTGATTTCTTATGTAAAGAGTGTTTTTGTTTGTCACATACAGTATGACTACACGTTTACCCTATGAGCTCAGTACTGCCGCCCACCAAACATACTAAAATACACCAGTAAAGGGGTTTTCTTCATACAAGTGATTACATGCCCTTAAGTACAGGAGGCTGGTTGCTATGTTGCTTTGTTATGGCATCTAAGTGCAGAGGGGTCCAAGTATAACAGGGTACAGCAGGGCTCACTCTCTCTACACCACGCCTGACTAGTAACCTTTTTGAAGTACCCTGACACAGAGCAGATATGTCAGGACATTTTTTTCCCCCTGTCATCGGGACACCATCTGCACTCAGATTGAGTAACTTTTGTTTTTCCAAAGGAAAGCTTGCTCATACAGTAGATATAGTACATAACCCTGACCCTCAAAACAAACAGGGAGAACAAAGGTGCACACAGACACACATTTCAGATTTCCCCCTTCCTCTGTAGTGTTGCTGAAAAAAAGGCCTTCCATTACATCAACCTTAGCAACAGTGAAAACATCCATGAGACCAGATGGATCAGTTCCAGATTAGAGTGTTTTACTTTCCCTAGTGAGGAGGGAATGTTTCACTCCCTCTTTCCCTGATTCAACAAAGTTCTCCTTACATTTTGTTATTTTTGATGATTGCAGAAATGTCAGCCAGGCCTTAATCATGTTCGTTGTGTCACTATTTAAACAGTGTAATAACATACATGTGTCGGTACTTTAAAGTTTAGACTTTTCTAGATTTTGTTAAATTATGTAATATTCCCTGATGTCATACAGCTAAGCAGTGATTGCTCATTCCTCTCATCTAATTGGACCAAACTAAATGTAGAGTGGAAAATGACTCAGGCTGCGTCTTTGTTGCATTGACTACCTCAGACTCCTGGGTTGCTGGTTTAGAGTCCTTGTAATAAACCTAGCAGATCCCCCTTGTTGACCTGTCACTCGGAGTGGTCAGCACAGCTGTTATCTAAAAGAGATGGCTACAGTGGTTATTTTGGGATGTTTAAGGCATTCTCATGTTGCTAGGAAGTGTTTTTTCCCCCCTAAGTATGAGTTGCACCTCTCATCTCATCTTCCACTGACCACTCATAGTTTTTTTCTTTTTTTTTAAGTGCCTGGAGATCCAGGGTTGGATTTATGGTCCTCAGCACAAAAAGACAAAAACTACACAAAAAGCTGTGGACATGCTGGCCCGGTAAATCTGCAGAACTTTGACTTATATTTGCCAGTAATTAAACTGTATCTTATACTACGACATTTGAGTCTCCTGGTGATGAATCACCAATTGACTGGTTTTAGGAAATGGTATAATGAATTAGACAGAAAGTTGATTTTAAAAAGAAACGGACATATGTAAGAATACGACCCATGTTTCAGTGATGTAACCCAGTAATGTATGTTTTGCAGGGCACCAGTTGTGGCTGAGAGACTACAGAGGAAAGGCAGAAGAAAAACAAAACTTCATATATTTTCAGATGTACCAACAAGTGGCAATGATGGAAACTCCATGTCTGACTCTTGAAATTTTCTTTATTTTGTCAATACGGTAACTTTGAGGGCTTGGACCAAGAACTACTGAGTCTTTTTTTTTTTTTTTCTGTTCAGGTTTTTTCCATAAAACTTGTCTGTGTGTTGGATTATACAAGCAACACAGCTGAAAGTTGGCTTCTGTTTGCTCTGGTTATGATGATTTCCTGTCATTCACAATTCACAAATTATCTTTGAAGAAAAACTCACACTCAGAAAACATACACACAATAGGTTTTAATTGTGTTAAGATGTGAATCAATTTCCAAGTAAGGGCTAGAACCAATTTCAACCAAAGTTATGTTATTTGTTCAGAAGAAATCATTATGTCAATAAAAGCAATGAAATTGGGCTATCCATGGTGACTAACATTTACTGAGCACTGACTCATTAAACAGTCTTTATACATCAGTAGATTTTCTGTATGCTGATGTACACAAGTTGTTTATGCAATGAAATACGTAATGAGTACACTGTACACACATATATAGTTACCTTACAAAGATTCCTTATTAATTATTAAATTACTAGAGTTTGCAGATGAGAAAATGTATGAAAATCTGCTGTATCTTGGAACTTAATTGCAAGAAATATTTTTAACTGAAGTTTCATTTTTTGGATTTCTAACAATGAATATATTTATAAAAGCCTGGCATTCACACTAAACATTGTATTTCTGCACATTGTTTTAACATGATAGTGACAAAAAGCCACTCTGTGAAGACATTGCTTAGTGATTGCAAAGTGTATATTATTACATTCACTATGACAAAATGTGTAAAACACGTAACCAGGCTGTAATCATAGTGGACCTTTTCTGCCTCTGCAACTGGTACACAACACAACAAACCCTAGTGAACACTCAATGCCACTAAGCTGATGATCCAAAAATAGTCACAGTCATGAACACACTCTTATGTCAGAGTAAAGGTGAATCCCTCAAGCCAACACTGTGATAAACAACAAATGTGGACAAACAAAAGGCATGCAGACACAACATACATCAAACCAGATGTGATTATATTTTCTTTAACAACACTATTGTCACATACTTAATTCATTAAGATCCTGCTACTTCTTTTCATTCTTTCATCTTACTATTTGCTTTTCAAATTGACAATCCTCTTTTGGAGTTCTAAATGGTATAATCCACCATTTTGAATTCCCAACCCACTAATCCCATGTTCAGAGCAAAATGTTCACCATTGAGAAACTAAAAATGGTAGTGATGCATACCATGTAATGATAAACTTTTTATAAACATTTTTCACATTGATTACACTGATCATGTAGCCCGCCTTTGGTTACATAATGGCCAGTTTTTTTCTGATAATTCAAAATGTGTAATGTGCCATTAGGTGTGAGTTAAGTTAAGCTGGCAATACCTAACTTTTTGAGTTACTTAACAACCACTTTTAAACACTACTTGCACTGCACCTTGACTTTTGCATTCAAAACTTGTAAGATTTCGTGAGACAAATTGCCATCTTTTTCTTCACTCCCACTATTCTGTCAGCTACAAGCTTAACTATATTCTGTACACACTAGTGACTACTCCTTAAAATAAACCATTGTGTTCCAGGATGCAGTATATGCTAACGTCATTCCATTCGGTAGCAGTGCCTGAGACAAAAGAAAAATTAATGGCCCGATCTGCACATGGTGCACAGCACCTCAACACTCCAACTGGCATCTGTTGGTCTACATTAAATGTTGACCAAGGAGACTCAACATTACAGTAGACACAGCCAGGATGTGACGATTGGGTTGATGGTGTGCTGTAAACTGCAGAACAGGCTGTTTAAGCTGTACAGCACAGGTTAGTACATTAATAGAGAAATCTAGAGAGAGTAAACAAAACTGTTGTAAGATACTGTAAACTGCAAGCTATAAAAAGGTTAACACATACCAGCGCAACACTCCATCAGTATTAACGACCAAAAGAATTGCTACAATATGTATATGTTACAATTCTAACTTAAGATAGCTCCTATTAGTTAGCACTGAGTATTTTTGATGTATCACTGCTGCATTGAAAACCATGAAAATATGTATTAATCTGGTCATTTTAACTTATTAACTGAATTTTGCTTAAATCATGAGGTACACTTAAGTACAACGAGTTTCAAGAAACACATTCTAAGTAGGTACAATAAAGGGTGTACCAAAATCAATTAGATATATAATGTTTTACTGCAAAAATTACAGTATTATTAGAGTGTCTGCACTCAGCATTAATGCCATATGTGATCTGACTCAGAATGTGCACTACAACAAGTGATACACTGCCAAGTACTAAGTTTAAATTCTTTCTTAGTCATCTTTAGACTTTTCAAGGTAAATTGTTGCAACTCTTTTCTCTTGAGAAATCTTCAATGGGGTCTCTGAGATTTGAGATTGCAGCTCCTGCTCTGAGGATGCCTCAGCATGGCTGCCCTGTACCTCCATCTGGAAGGTGAAGGACTTCTCTGATGGCCCCAATTTGATATGTTTCTCAGTGATTTCAGAAACAGATTCTTCTAGGTTTGTAAAACCTTCAAACTCTTCACCATGAGCAACATCCTCTTCTTTGGCGACTCTGAAGCTGTACCCTCCTCCTGCCCCACCCTGGAAGGTTTTCTCAAGCCCTAGGTTAGAAGATCTGAGGGCTGCCATGATTTGCTCTTCAGACAGATCATCTCCTGCCTCCACCAGCCCTGAGTTTTCCAGAGTTTGAGAGACATTTAGCTCGGCAACTATAGTCATAGTTCCATTGTCACTTGACTGCTGCATTTTTTTGACCTCGACAGCAGCCACATTCTGTGGACTTTCACTGCCCGCTTTTGTGAAGAAAGCCAACTCATCCCTCAGAGGACCTGAAACTGAGCTTTGTAGCTTCTCTAGAGCTCCCTTCAGCTGCTCTTTGGGCTCCAAAGACTCCTCTCTCAGGAACTCAAGCACTGACTCCTGCACTACAGGGGAGACACGAATTTCTTCTTCAATGATGCACTCTGGGAAACTCTCTTTGACAAACGAGTGATCACCTGACATGAACTTGTATTCATCACTTTCCTCTACAACCACTCTTTTCGATGTAAGATTTTCATCTTGATAATACCTCTCATCTGACAGGTCATCTACGACGCCATAATGGCCATACGAGGTAATGCCACCACCCTCCTCGGGTTCAGAAAGATTATCATCTGGTGTAGAGACAAAATACTCATGAGGCTCTTGCTCATGGGAAAAATATGAAGATTCACTCTGTCTAGAGACCTCTGTAACATGAACAAATCCACCCTTCGAATGATCTGTGTCTGTCATGGAGGATTTCATGGCATCATCAGTATCACTCCTCAGAACGTGAACGTCATGAGGGACATTTTCTAGCTCCTCAATTTGGAAATATGTTGAGGAGGGCTCATAAAAAGTAGATCTGGACTTCTGTTCAACCTCAAGCTCCTCATCACTGTGAGAGTCCACCGGTTCCTCAATGATTTCCACATTGACAGACCTATTTTGCAGGTTCTCTGCTCCCTGCAGGTCACTTAGCAAATTCTTGATCATGCTTCCTGTTGCTGTGTCCTTGATGTCCTGCAGTGAAACCTTCTTCACACCTTGGCTCAGGAGTTCATCCAGGGCCAAGTCCTCAGAAATATCCAGGTCTTCCTCCACTTTGGACTCCAGCACAATCTGTGTTTTAGTTGTGCCATCTTCCTGCTCAGTTTTCTCCATGTGATATTTGACCTTGGATTCTCCCGATGAGTGAACCTTAGCTTCCAAACCTGCTGGTTTTATCACTTTCTCAATTATCTCCTCTACAGACACAGAGTCTAATATCTTCTTCTCACTTGGCACTTGCATAGACTCTGTTCTCTCTTTGTCTTTGAACTCGCCGTCATAAGCATTATTTATCTCTGTTTCATCTGACAGTTGCCTTTTGCTTTCTGTCTCAGTTTTCGTGCTCAGGCTCATCATTGGCGGTGACACCACTTTCACTGATTTGGTCTCGGCACTGGAGGGCCTGATGGGACTGATTTGGTTCTCCACCTGAGAGACCTGTTTGATTTTCACAGTTTTCTCCTCTGCTGTTGTTTTCTGTACACCTTGACTCCTGTGGTTTTCACTCTGGCCTTCTTGTTTATCTTTGCCAGCAGTAGGGGTGGTGGTGGTAGTGGCAGGGGTAGAAGCGGCAGCCCGAGCTTTAGTGAATGAGATCATGTCCCTTCTGGATGCAGGACTCTGATGCCGAGCTCTGCCTGCAACTGAAATAGGAATGACCCTTGAGGGACTTATGGACCCAGAGGGAGGCACAGGGGATCTTCTCAAGCTTGATGTTGGCGGCATGTACCTAATGTCCGTATGTTGTCTGCTGGTTAGGATGGAAGCCCTTGGTGTGTAGCGTTGGGCAGGCATCTTGATATCTGCAGCAGAAAAGTAATTAACATAAATAATTAATTGATGTGTTGACATTTCCTATTTAGTCAGATCTCTTGACACTTCAAATTGACTGTTTAGTGTTGCTTAATATCTGAACATAGTTTTATTTATTCAGGTAGATACGTAACACTAGCCTTAAAGTGTTCTCTTGTAATCAGTATATTAGTAACAATAATTAAGCTAATATTATTCAATACAGTACCTATTATTCTTTCTCTCTGATGCTGATTCAGCCTGCTATGAGCATCTTGCAGGCCCACTCTCTCACCCTCCAGGAGAGCCCTGAACAAACAAGAAACAAGACAAAATACTTAGACAAAGACAAATAGGTTAATATAAATCATTGGTTATCCCCCTATTTTAATAAAATTATTTTTTGCATATATTTAAAAAAAAAAACACAAACACAAATACCTCACAAGACGCTGTACATCATTCAGCTCTGCCATCTCAACCTTTTCAAACTAAACGCAACAGGCTTACAAGACGGTATGAACCTGGGACCTGGCCATATAGGGTAGTAATTATCAAAAACACATAACAAGCCACTGTTATGTAATGAATACATTGTATTAATTTCCTTAAACAGCTCACCTTCCCTTGGCCATGCTTCAACAAACATACAAAAGAAAAGCAAAGTCCATCAAAAAAGAACAACCTCTCCGAAGAGTACCTTCCAAAAGACTGACCTAAAAATAACACTTACAATGAGGGGCTGTCCACACTTCCCAATGAATCCCAAAGCAAAAGCTGACTCGTGACACATACAAAAACACATGCCATTGCCACATCTCTGAGCAAACATTCTGTCTATTCCAAAAATTCAAAACAAACCAGATGTGTCAGTGGAGATTCTGCCATATAGAGACACACTGGAGTAGATAGTCTTCTAATGAACTTCCTTGGAATTGGCTTAATACTAAGAAAATGTTGGTATGCTTCAACAACTATGATGAAGACTGTTTAGATGTCCTGGCATATGAGGTAAGAGTTTATAATGTTACAAAGAATAACTGAAAAAAAAAACCAAGATATAACCTTTGAACATTAAAATACAGTATGTTTATTAACTGCTTTATATATAACTTTGCCTTTCAGTAAAAATAGTTACTGAGTATGTGACCATGTGTGATCTAGCTATGTTGGGAGCATGAACACTGGACATGCCGTGCCCTCACAGGATATGTAATGCCAGATATAATGTGTCTTGTTTCATAGACATTTAAAATAAACCACAGAGGAAGTTGAAACAACTTTGTTAAACATGTATGTGCAGTATTTATAAGATAGTAAAATGTAGTGCAAATGTCACTGGAAAAAGAAGATGTACTGTACCTTTCAAAACTAATTCGTAATGCCCGTGCTCTTCCTACTAAGACAAATCAAAATGTCTGCCATAAAAAGGGCGTGTTCTACCCAATTTTTGAGTCTGTTTTGACTGGAAAAGTGGCCAAATGAATCAATTCATCACCTGTAGGCAGCCACCTCCATGCCCAGATCCATCTTAACCTGGAGAAGGTGCTGATGTTCTTGCATCTTTTCTTCTATAGTGTTAGCCATCATGTTCCTCTCATGCTCCAGCTGCTCAATAATCATCTAAAGGAGAAAAAAAAGAACAGGAAAAAAGACGTTTTCACTTTGCACATGGTTTACTTTTACAGGTCTGTGGTCTGTCCATTGGGTATTATAATTTTTTTCTTTATCCCAGCAGTTTAATGAAAATACTGCAATCATTCACCTCCCTTGTTACCCACATAGTGTGTGACCACATTTTATTTTACTGCAGTGTTGCTAACTAGGTAAATCAGTTTTGTCTGTGTTTGAGTCCCACCTACATATTTTCGTTTACCTCTAATGCAAAAACTAGCTGAACACTTCTTGTCAAAATTAAGTCATTCATCGTTCACACCACTTAAACCAGTGACTGCGGCTGTAATTTCTGCATGGGCTTTTTCCCATAACATCTGATATCCCACAATAAATGTCATGCTTACTTCTAAATTTTAACCTGTGATTAAACTGGGAGAAATGTGTCTTTTTGAGCAATATCGAGGGCAGCACTACAGCGCGTGGCCAGCGTAGTCATCTGTAACTGACTGACCTGCTTGGGGCTCCAGCTTTAGGAGGTAAATAAGGATTTGTCAGCCTGACAGCTAATTGGTTTAAGTGTCTGGTGTAATCCAACTGCTGTAAAGTACTGGGGGGAGGTAGTGTGTCATTTAGCCACTCAAGCTATTCAATCCTTTTATACTGAGGTCAAATGTTGCACGCGAGATCCATGCTTTCGACAGTTACGGTAAAACAAACTTGTCAGGCACCACTTATTGTTGTTAATGTCATTATGTATCGAGGGTGGGGAGAGTTACATGACTTTTAGAGCCAACATCTACTGCACATATATGCTTTTAGGACTGGGTGAAACCAGAGTGAGGCCAGTTGCAGGATGTCACACATCGTAGCTAGTCCTGTTACAAATTTCAGCCTAGATTTGTGGTGATCTAATAATTATTCGAACAATCATTTAGGCTTATGAATCAGAGTGATCCATAACAAATCATCTGTAGCAGCCACTGACAGCTGCAGCTGCATCAGTGCATTTAAGGACAGTGGGTGTGGCACGGACAAGAGGGAGTAGCCGCTCCCATGGCCCATTGGGATAAACAGGAGATCATTGTCTGTATTTTCTGATATTTGTATTTAGTGGCTTCATAAAATGGCTAAACAGATCTTATAGCCACCAGGTTCACTCGAGTCTCTTTTGAAAAAATAATGATGGGCTTTCTGTGTCCTACTCTCACATGTTCTCACCTTATATTCGATGAAGTCCACGCGGAATTTTTCCTGCATATGCATCAGTTGTTCTTCAAGACGCAGTTGAATGTCTCCTTGTTTTTCCGCCTCTGTGCGTAATTTGCCCAACTCTGAGGCGTACAGCATCTTTTCCCTCTGCAGATCACTCAGCCTCGCCTGGTCCGCTTTGATCGACTGCTCCATCTCTTCCACCTTCTGCTGGTACATTTCAAAGGTCTCAATCCACCCTTCGGACAGACAGCGGGCATACTCTTGCACCTCTTCCATGGAGGCCACCGGGGGCCCGTGATAAGTTTGCGTGATGACTGGTACCACCCGGGACTCCACCTGACGCCGGAGATGGTCCACTTCGTGCCCTTGTGCACCTTCTAGGCATTTATACTCGTTCTCTAGCTGGAGCAAACGCTGCTGGAGTTCGCTGTTGGTCTTGTGAGCTTGGTGAAGCTCCTTCTCGCAGCCCTTCAGCTCGCCACCGATGTCCCTGCACACCTCAGTCTGCTCGCTGCACAGAGACTGAACCATCTGCAGCTCCCGCCATAGCTTCTCCCTCTCCATCTCAGCCTGGGATTTCTCCAACGACAGCTGCCCCACCATTCTCCTCAGATCCCGCATCTCAGCCTTGTACATCGGCTCCCACTCCGCCGTCTTCGCTTGCCTGAGTTTATGTATTTCAGAAATCAGATGCGCATTTTCCTGCTCCAGCTGCTTCGTTCTGGAGAGATACTGGACCAGTCGGCTGTTGAGCTCCTGCAGCTGGTGTTTTTCGCTCTCAAAAGTTCGCTTGAAAGGCAGCATCGTGGCATATAAAAGTAAAAAGTGAGTTTAAAAATTGTTCAGTCTGTATACTAATTTAGGAGACGGGTGGCCCCCCGGTGTCATATGCGTGTGCGTCCGGGCACAACTGTGATGTAACTCGCAATCAGTGGCCTTTGACAAGTGCAGGAGGAGGAGGAGGAGGAGGAAGAGGAGGGGGAGGGCGGGTCCTGCCTCACAGGATCGTCCCAGCGCCTCGGTGTCCCTGGCAGATGTGATGCTGCATTTGAGTGCTGTCTGAAATATAAACATTTTGACATCACAGTAGCTGAAGACGAGGTAAACACAACTGTGAGACTGTGAAGTAAAATTGAACCTAGTTACTGAAGATATATTTTGTGCAGTGAAATAACAGCACAGTCTAGTACACCCTGCTTATAAAACCATAAAATAAAAATGATGGCTCTAACGGATTTTGTTATATAGTTGTTATTTTTACTAAAATGTTTATTTTAAATATATTGTATATCTATAGTTTTTATATTAATCTACGTTTTGTTGTAATGTAGATAATAATAAATAAAATAACATGCCTATTACAACCTTTGGTATTGTAATTGATTGCTTCCATTTTTTCAACCTCACCATATTTCAGATTTAAAAAAAAACATCCACTATATTTGCACAGATACTTAACTTGCTCTTCCAATATAATAATTTATCAAGTAGGAGTAAACAAATTATATAATGTTTAAAAATATAAAACTATTCTGCCAGCACAATAAATACTTTTTGCGCTTTGGGTACATTTTGCTGATAATACTTTCTCTCACTTAAGGAATTGTAATGGGGTAAATTGGGGCATTGCTACTCTTACTTACATAAAGGATCTGAATAGGAACCTTCTTCCACCTCTGGGGCAGAAGTGCAAAGCAGCGTTGTGGTGTTTTAAAGATCCAACACTCCTGAAGAAGACTGCCTGTTGTTACGTTGTAGTTTATTATTTCCGGTAAAACAGAAAAGAGGGAAAGAAAGAACTGTGGCCTTGTGTTGCACCACAAATGGCTTCCCACGTCAGTGTTTTTGTCAGAAGTGGCCATTTTTATGGTGATGTGTAAAAAGTATCCAGTAAATATATGAGTGAAGGATTAAAAAGTGGAGTGAAAACGAAACGACAGCTCAGTCTCGTCATCAGGCGAATTAAACTGGGATTTACCGTAGGCGCCCCGAATGCATCACTTCCACATACACATAGCACCACGCCATCCATTTGCCGGGGAATAACTCCCCCAAGCGGACAAAAAAAGGTGAGTTGCGGGAGCTCAGAGAAAGGCGTGTTGTTTTTCGGTGTCCTGACATGAAATGCGCAACAACTACCTTTCCCTGGTCGACGGGGGCGACCTGCCTGCGCCATGAATGGAAGCGAAACCGTGGTCGTGACAGGTAAAGTAGGAAGCGACTGCCCGTGAATACACATCTCGTCAGACTGGTCATTCTCAGGTGCGATTTTTTTTCTATCCGCCTTCAAGGGTTTGGACCTTTCAGACAGTTCTTGGTGAACCCGAGCTGGAAAGCAGCCCAGGTAAAGTTTTTGGTTTTTGTTTTTGTTTTTTGTTTTGGCGGGGGGCGACCGGCCAGTGCTAAAAGTCCATTGTGATCGACTCAAAATGTCTTTAATATTTTTCTTGTGATAGGGCTTGAAGTTGGTCGGATTGGGAGAGCGGACGGATGTTTACATCAAGGAGGTACCAGTGAGTTATGCCAAGACGCAGCAAATCATTGCAGAGCTTTGGCAAACTTTGAACCCAAAGGTAAAAATGTAGTTTTCAAGTCAAGACCAGGGCCGTCGCCGTTTGATTTTTTTTTTTTTCAAATTACTGAGGCAAGAATTCCCACCTACCCAGGGGGTTTTGACCAAATACCAAAAAGAAAGTGTCAAATTATTCATTATTTGGGTGTTTGAGAGTATTTTGTTAATTCGTTTAACTGTTCAGTTATAGAGATTTTTTTTTATTTACCCCAAAACAGGTCTGCTGTTTCAAAGACCAATTCGCAGGAATAAAAGAATGAACCTTGTATTTATTCCTTTATTTATTAACCCTGATTTAAATGTATGTTGTCCAGAAACACCAGAATCGTCCCATAAATATCCACAATAACAGTTACTCAACCCCCCCAAAAAAACGAAACAAAAAAAAAACTGCAGAAGACATGTTCTCAATGTCCTCAATGGCGGCTACAGCCATGGTCAAGATACAAAATGTTGAAGCCCATAAATACACTCTGGTGATGGTATGAGTATCTCACTTTACCCTTTGTTTGTTGCGTCTTTTCCCAGTTTGCAGTACACCTGGGCATAGCCAGAGGCTCCAGCGTCGTCATGTTGGAGCAAACAGGGAGGAACAGCGGCTACAGAGACAAAGATGTGTGCGGTTTCTGTCCTGAAAGTCACTGCTGCGTGGAAGGAGGGCCAGAGCAACTCTGCTCAGTCATTAACATGAGGGCTGTTTCCAAACAGATCAGACAAGCAGGGATGGATGTCATTTACTCGAGAGACGCTGGCAGGTAGGCATCTGCGTCTGCAGTGTGTTGACAGACACTCAAAACTATGAGAGCATGCTCTCTGTCTTCTTTCCAGGTACCTGTGTGATTTTGCGTATTACTGCTCACTGTATCACGGGCAGGGGAACGCAGCCCTCATCCACTTGCCCACGTCTGGCGGCCTGTCCTCAGCTGACAGACTGGTGCCTCTGCTGCAGACCCTCATTCAGACCATGCTCGACCGGCTGGACGACCCTTCGGGGAACGGCATGAAGAGATGACGACAGCGGATTCCCCAAGCCAGCAGTCGCGCCGAGGAGGATCCCCTAACAGAGACATTTCGCGCCACACAAACAAAGACACCACACCACCGAGTGATGTGGATAAGAAAACTGTGGCTCAAAGCAGTCATAATTCTCATTCATTTATTTATTCAAAATTTCAGGAAAAAAAAAAAAGAAAATACAAGAAATTCTCAGATACACATTTGGAGATGGCATGTCAAAAATACCCCATCTCAGCTATAGGTGTGAAAAACTTTGAGGCCTCAGATACAGAGTTTGAAATAAGACAGAGTCTAGTGAATGTTTTAGATTATTTCTTTCCCCAATCAGGTAATGAACACACAGATTTTGTGAAAGTATAATAATAAAATAATAGTAGTAGACCAAGGCCCCCTCAGAAGGTATAGGAATGCAAATCATAAAAAGAGAGGCATGATTATGATAAACCTCAAACTTATTATTGCAGTTTGAATGCACTGACGCATCCTCCATAAACCTGAGGTTTGCATGAAGAACATTCTGAAAAATTAAAATGACAGATGACTACGTTGCATCTTTTCTAGTTAGTGACTGTATGTATATGCTGGAAATCTGGTCATGCTAAAAAGCAACTAGTGTGAAGCTGTAAACTTAGGCCTATCTTTTTTTTTTTTTTTTTTTCCCTAATCACGTTGTGTACTCTTTACCATGTCTACCCGTAATCTATGCAACATCCCTGTCCTATATATGTCCACTTGTGTATTTAAATGCTGTAGTTTGTGACAGGTTTGTGATCTAATGGTAACCAGTAATTCAACAGTAATTCACCTCACACTAGGTCAATGTAATGTCTACTCCCAGAATTGAAAAGCTGAAAATATTTGTATTTTATCATTACGTACATCCAAACTGGAAAAAAACAAAACATAAATGCACAGATATGTTAAGTAACTACACAAGCTGTTTGCTTGTCAGTGGTGATTTCTGTACTAATATAATATTCAGCAGCAGTCTGACTGTTTTTCAACCAAAAGATTGTTCACTCTTTGATTGTTATTCTCTTAAATCAATCACAGATAAAATGCCTATGAAGAACCTAGATTGAGCACCCAAATTTCACATTAAAAGTTACCCAGTGGCCTATTCATAATACCATTTTTTTATTGCTTTGGGTATTAATTTCAACACGGATTTTTCCAATAATTTTATGCCTCCAGCTCAGAAGCCGTTGCACCGAGACAATGTTTGACATGTAGCCACTGTGAGTAAAAAGTAGAACTGAGGTTTCATGTGAAGCTTTGAGATGTAAAAGCTCCGTCGCCACCTTTGCTCTCAGCATTTGTGATGACAGTATAAGATCAACTGAGGTGACTGTTTGAACCAGCAGCATAACCGTACGTAGCCGTACAACAGGCCAGAAAAGGTGCGTAGAGTTTACTTCCAAATGATCAAAACTCCCGGTAATGGTCACTAAAAGATTCACCCTGATGATAGTGGAAATGAGCACTAGAGCTAGAACGTCATGGCATTCAGCAGGTAGACTTGGACAGGGGAAATAATGGCGTTCACATGGCCATAAAGAGGGGTAAAAGCAATCAAAACAAAACAAAACAATGAAATCTTATAATCTTAGTGACAAGAACAAAGTTTCTTCTGCTGCTTCGATTCCAACACTGACTGACAAACCGCTAAAGTTGTTCATTTAGGACTGAAGGTAGAAACATGTACAGTAGGAGGTGGAGTTGCTGCTATCTCTATAAAAGGTTTTGTGTAGAAAGTACAGAAATATCTTTGTTACATTCACAGTACGGATCCATATACATAACTGAATGTATTTTTTGAGAGAGGGATCTGGATGTTTGGAATAAACTAAAGCTGATGAAATGTTGAATTGTGTTGTTACCTTGCAGCATTACAGGCTGCACGCAAACAGCAAATACATTTTTTTTTTTTCTCGGAGGTCAATAAAACATTTCCCTTTTTTAACTATTCCTCGTGATAACTGTTTAGACTTCTATATAAATGCATTTTAGATGAGATAATGAAGGTTTCTTCTTTTGAGGGTTTGAGGTTGTGACAATATGTTTGGAGTTAGTGGAGATGGAATGTCTGATGTTGATGCTGTGCCCCGGCCTCTTGTCTTATCGTATACTGTACCGCACCTGCTCTAAGCCTTATACCACTGTAAACTACGCAGTCAAATTAGAGTGTCGGTTGACAAAATTGCGTCATTTTTTAAATAAATACCCAACAACAGTTTGATTTATTGAAGGTCGCAGCGCACAGTGCTTTCCTTTGAATGCGCAGAGATATAAATGTACTTTACGTAAACCACTGGGCCAGATATTGGTGGGCTGAACCAACAGCGCTTGAATTCCATCTCCTGTCCTAGTCCGCTTTGTGAGGTTTAGCTAGATCCCTGTGGGTTTTACTCAGGTGATGAGGTTTCTATATAGACTAATGAGAAAGAGTGAGATGTACTTGTTTTCCATACGCATACATATATTTCAAAAGAGTGAGGTAGATATATACTTGAAGGGAAAAAAAAGTTTTTTTTAAGTCCCCCAGTCATGACACCAAAGAAAAATACATACAAAAAAAAAATCCAACTTTATACTGAATCATGGGGCGTTTATACAGTGATTTAAACTGATATCACAAAAGAAAAATAAAAAAATAAATAAATAACACTCCTACAGAAAAAAAAACTTCAAAGAAAGGGAAAAAAAAAAATCACCAGGCAACATTTTCCAAAAGATGAAGAGAAATCCTTCAATACACTTTCACTTTTCAGCCTCCATTTTAAGACCTTTTCCATTCATGACATTGAAATGTGTTCCCTTCCCTGGACTTAAACCCATCCTTTATTTGGTTTTCAGAAGCAGTGATTATGAAGACAAACAAGAAGACCTGTTCTCAATTTGAAGACGTAACATTAACAGAAGTGGTGCTTTATTGCGCTTGTTGAAGTAATTTAAAAAAAAGGAAGGGGGGGGGTCTTTTGGTGGGGGTGGTGGGGGGAGGGGGCAGGCAGATTTTGAATGGTTGAAAGATGGTTAATAATAATTAAGGCAAACAAGACAATCCAATTAGCCCTACTGATCTGAGAAGAGGCAGGAAATAGATGGGTTAAAATACCAGATCTAGTATAAAGTAAGTATCTTGTGTACTGGAACTAATCCTGACTTCAGGAGGAGGCACCAGGGGGAAACAGGTACAGTCTGTTGTAGAGGTCAGTGAGGGGCCAGTGGGAAGGAGAGAGGGCACTATTGGACTCAGCAAACATGATGATGGGGCGTTTGTGTGTGTGTGTGTGTGTGTGTGTGTGTGTGTGTGTGTGTGTGGGGTTTGGGAGGGGGGGTGGGGGTTGTTACAGGGTGAAACCAGTAGAGGACGATCATGAGAATGTGTGGAGAAAGCAAAGCCTTTACTTTGACCTGAGATTGAGTCGCACCTAGAGGGCAATGCTAGGCGCAGTGCTAGACAACAAGTACAAAAAGGGTGCAGAAAGTATTTGCTCACACATCGAGCTAAGGTGTCCATTCCAAATAATAATAATAATAATAATAATAATAATAATAATAATAATAATAATATAGACATCCACAAAACAAATACAGAAGAAACATTTCATAAAAATAAAAGGCGATGAACAAAATGTAGTGTTACAGAAAAACCTTTTGGGGTAACAGAAAAAAATGTTTTTATATCTAAATCATCTTATTTTTTGTAGATTTTTTTGAAGTTTTTTTTTTTTTTTTTTTTTTTTTAAACAGAGTTTGAAGATATAAGAAATGGACTGTAGTGGAGACCATAAAATACCAAACCTGAAGGATTCCTTTATATATAACATCCAAAAGAGAAAAAGAATAAAATAGCAGCTTTGTTCTGTACAGACATAGAGGCAAACATTTTGAACCGTAAAAAGGTTTAAAAAAGTGACAAAACCAATGATGTGTATAAAAACGATCCTGCAGTCTAAAATACAACTGTAAGACCTTTATATGTGTTTGAAATGTAGAGAAACTAATGACTATTCTAAAAGAGACCTGCTGTGACTTAAAAGTTGTCTCTAGGCTACTAAAATCTTTACTGATCCAACACCTTCTCATTTTCTGTCTCAAGTCTTAGACTCAGTTTTTTTGTGGTGGTGTATTTGGTGCCATTTAATTTGAATAGCAGTATCAACTCCGACATGAAATCCACACTCAAAAAAATGTTAGATAAGCTTTGAATAAATGAAAGTGGAGGCAGCAGAGTCGTATCCCTTGGTTGTGAAGTTCAGTGTTTTTGCAGTGTGGGACGTCTGATGCTGACAGACGGAGGCTGTGATTCAGAGTTTGCTGACTCAAGTCACATGTGCACTTCCCTCAGATGTTCGAATGACGAAAGCGATGAACGGTAGCAGCATGCAGGCTTTACAGATGTAATTATATGAAAATACGGGGCCGCAAAGAATGATTTTTTTTCGTTATCAATTAATCTACCAATTGTTTTGGATTTGGTATATGAAAAATAGTGAAGATTGTTCGAGGGGATATCTTCAAATTTCTGCTTTCGTCTGACCGACAGTCAAAAACCCTGACATACCCAGTTTACTATCACACAGGACAAAAAAAGTTGCAAAACCTCACATTTGAGGACCTGGAACTAATGAAAGTTGGGTATTTTTTCTCAAAAAGCAACTTATCTCTTTGTAGATTTGTATATCTAAGAATCTTGTTGCCATCATTTAATTGTATCATAATGCTAGTGGTTACTTAACTACTAAATCGGTTATTATCTATTATTTAAGAATTCATACTGTTAGTGTCGATTGAAAAAACATCAACTTAAAATTGTATTAAAGACGCCTTTGCTTCGACATTTGAAATCCTGAATGAAACAAACTCAGTCTTGCTTTCATACTGGCTTCTCTCTGTGCAGTTCACTTATTTAGTGTTTTGTTTCTCTTCACAAGCCTTGCTGGATTTACTCCATCCCCAGCGCAGACGCTGCATATTCTGAGAAAACTTTGACTGCAGGTGTGAATGCAGCACATCGCCACAGTAACACTGTTTTCGGTCCTGTTATATGCGCGCGCACACACACACACACACACACACACACACACACACACACACACACACCAAACAATTTTGGTATTATTTCCCAGACAAACTTATCAAAACTCTGAATCACAGCCTTAAACAAGAAGGGAGACCTGCATGAAATTGGGGGGAAAAGCTTGATTTGGCAACAGTTTGGCAGATACAAAATAGGCCCTCCTCTTCCATTTCGACCCACTCCTGCCGGGAATCTACGCCCACAGAAATTTCAAGAGGAAAATGAAAAAATTACCTTAGTCCAAACTTTCTAATTGAGGCATCCTCACGTGACATGAGCCAGTCTGCTCATGGAAACAAAGTCATTTTGATGTAAAGTCATTTTAGAAATCGAGTTATACCGTATTATAGAGAGAATCGTGTTTGTGTAAATACACACACTGATATCCACAACATCCTCTCTGAAAGCATCAGGGAAAAAAGTGCTCTTCTGTTGGATTTGCTGGCAGATATGCTAAAAAAGGATTTTCTTAATGTTCATGTCTAAATCTGTAAAGTCCGGATACATATGCCTGTATTGTTTTCCTACTTGAAGGACATACGCAACAATGACTGAAATACAGGCTGCACAGGAAGAAGTTCCCCAGTGTCGAGTCTGAGCCACCAAAATCCAAATGCTTTAGCAGGTTTCTGTGTTATTTTTCAGTTTTTAGAGTTTATGTTTGACCTTAAAGGAGTGGAGAGGCCATCTACTGGCACGCAGTAGAAGAAAGTCATGCCTTACCTCATCCATCCCTCCTTAAGAGATGGAGGAGAGGTTTGTGTTACCCTGTGTAAGAGAACGAGGAGGAAGGGCTGGTCTGATATCAGCAGGCCGACGACTGGGGCAGTGGTAACGCCCGTTCGTTCTTTCTGCCCCCATTCATGTGTGCGTAGGGTTGCATCTCGTCAAAGTTGGGCCGCAGCACCACCACAGGCCCGTTGGCCGAAACATGTCCTGAGTGCTTGTCCAAGGCTTGGCCTGGAGACGCCAAGGCTGAGGCAACCGGGCCCGGGGAGGAGGGAGACACAGGTCCCAGCAATGGAGTGCTCGGGCCTTGGATGGGGGACAACTGCTGGGTAGAAGGAGGCGGCGTGCCTCCTGTACACCCCGACGAGGGGGCGGCGGCCGCTGAGGGCTGCCTGGTGGATACAGGGTCCAGTGGAATGTTCTCCATGTTTTCTACATCCATGTCCAACTCCTCTGTGTCTGGCGGCTTGTTCTCCTCACTGTAGAAGAAGCTCATTTCCCTGAAGGGAGGATCCAGTTCATCTTTGATGCTGCTGATGATCTCCAGGAAGGACGGACGCATCTTGGGGTTATACTGCCAGCACATCCTCATCAGCTCAAACCTGCAAGTGGCACACAAAAGATAAAAGGGTTAGTAATGTAGAGTAGAGTGTTCATTTTGGTGTTTTTTGTTATTAAAGCATAGGTTCTTTAAGGTGTAATACAATACTCATATATATATATATATATATATATATATATATATATATATATATATATATTTCATACAGTGATTTTAGGAATTTTCTACAAAGATCACACCTCTAGAAGATAGCCTCACATTAACTTCAGCTGAACATAATGAGAGCTGTGGACAGTGTAATTGTCCTCGGAAGGGATTACTTCACAGTCAATATGGAGACGAGGAGTGCTGACAGAAACCAATGTACCTTTGGGGGGATGTGAGTATTGACCAAAATGTGACCCTATTCTCTAAAACTCCAGAGTGGGAAGACTTCATGTTTCTCACCAGCAGGTGGCAGAAGACACTAAAGTGTAAATCCTATTTAATACTCTGTTGCCCTAAAACTCAGTTAACTATATTGATTTTTAAGAAAAAACTATGTATACTGTACATTAATATAGTACAGTAAACTTGACTATTATACTACAACTCACTAGGTTACTGCTGTTAACTTCAGTGGATTTCTGAACGAATGTTTTGATTCATTTCCCTGTTCCCAGAAATTCAATCTGTGCCTTTCATAGCAATCGACAAAGTGTTAAATCCACATAAACAGGCTCAAACATTCGCATTTTGTTCAATACTCCTGTTCGTGGGTGCAAACGTAATGTATGTACCTTTAGCCTGATGGAGGCAGCTATACATGCTAAAAAGGATGTGTAAAATCCCACCTGGCCTTATTCCTCGGATTTGCTGATTGATTTCATGCAAGTTTGTTGTTGCCAGGTTATCTTAGCAGAACTGTCAACTATGTCACTTAATACTGTCCAGTGAAATGTTACCTTAACTACAGTTCATTGAAATAGTGGACAAAGTATAAATACATGTATCCCAAACTCGCTGCCAGGTCTTATACTTTCAGTTTTATACATATGTCATGTAAATTTAAAAACAATCTTTAATGGCAGTTAAATTGAGACATCTGAAATGTGGATGTGATTTTTTTATTGCTACATGACTACACATACAGTAAGATCAGTAATGTAGCATGTGGTCAGCAGCAGAGTAAATCATACATAAGGTCACTGTGCCAGGCCAGCAGCTGAGCTATGGGAATGTCAAAACAACTTCATAAAAGGGCGAATTATTACAGTTTTGTGTGGTGCTACACCACACACCACAACTTCAATTAAACAAAAACAAGCTAAGAATACTCTAAGGCCTGCTGACATAAACACCTCGGTCATCTCTCCTCCACTTTTGCTGTTCCCTCTCTCTTGTTTTCCTTCTCTCCCTTTCTCCCAGTGGTCTCTTTGCAGTCTACAACAGCCTCTGCAGCTGGGTGCCAGCTCCTCTGCACAGAGGAATTATGGGTAGAGCTTTCCTAAGCACGCGCCTCATTTCATACTCTGAAGCAGCAGGGGGGCAGCTCTGACTTTGTTTTTCAGCAGCGCAGCAAGTGTCTTAAAGTTGATTTTCAGATGTCCAAACCCAGGCAGCAAAGACCTCCCGTGAAAAGACGCGGAATGCTTGGCGCTGGGCCGATGCTCCAGAGTAACCTGTCTTCGTTAGTCCTGCTTGCTTCCCCCACCATCTGTTGCTGCACACGAGGCTTGTTGATGCAAACTTGGAAAACAAACACTGCAGTAAATTCTGACTTCTTGTCAGCATCCTGCCCATCATGGTGCGCACAGACGCATGCTATTGTAATTAAACTAAATTGACTTACAGTATATTTGACCTGTCATCAGTGACGTTCGCAATACGCGACCGGTCAAAGTGGTACATGGGATGTGTACATGTCTTCTATAAGAACAACTCAACAGGATTTTTAGCTGGTATAAAGATAGCTCCTCAATGTCAAACTCCAACCTCTGTTACACTTCTTGTCCATTTGATACATTAAATTCTTTTTTAATGAACCAAATGGTCTGTATAAATAAAGCTTGACTGGCTGAGCTACTTTTTGAAGGCCAAGACGGTGCCATTGATTGCTCAGAAAAAAATGAGTTTAGTCCTGAAATTTTGTCCCCTGCACTGTCTGTACAGTGAGAAGTAATATGAGTTGGAGTTAAATCCCCTTGCATGTGTCATACTTTTCCATCACATTAATAGATACCGAGTGTCATAAGTGAATATTTAACAGCGGTTGTGTTAAAATGGTGCTTTGATGGTGAGATTTTGAAGGGGTCAGGCTTTTATAAAAAATTTGCATAGACACAACCAAGATTTCACCAGCCAAAAGGATGGATAAAAAGTCCTTGAAACACTCAGATAAAATGGAACCTCTTGCAGCAGAACTGAAAAACGTTACACATGCAATGTCCGTAGTATGGTAAAACATTTGTGTGTAACAGCACTGTAAGTGATACTGAACATTTCACAATAAATCATGATGTTTAATATGATCAGAGTCTGTGTTTAATTTTGGCCCAACCCTGCGAGAGAGAATGCACTTTTGTCTTAGGGAAACTGTAGACAGAAACATGGGAAATCCAATCAGTGACCCACAGCTACCTGACCATGGGAAACACAGTACAAGGAGGAGACATTTAAAGCTCTCCAAATGTGACTCATCCCACTGACTATTATTCTGTCCACTTCCTGTATCTTTCTATTCGGTCTTTGTATGGACTTCTGGCTTCACTACACTTCAGCAGTCTTCTGGAAATCTTGATTAAGTCAGTACAGCAGAGGTGACCAGTGGCAGCAGCCTGACTTCCCTGTTTGTAGCTCAGAGACCAGGAGGCGACCCCACCACCTCTGTAACACAATCCACACACTCCTGCAATCAGGACAAAATAGTCAGGCTGCCATAGAAACCAGAGGTTGTGTGTCTGCACAACACTCGGCACTGTTTTTTTTTTTTTTTTTTTTCTACTCGCACTCTCTTTCTAAGGTGAGGTCAGCCATGGAGAGTGGGAGGGGAGGGAGCAGAATGCCTTCTTATTGAGGTCAGAGAGGGAGACGAGAAATGCATATCCGCAGCACTGCATGCTGACACGCATGCTGGGCTTTCTCTTCTCTAACAGCCCGGTTGATTCATTAATCAATTATAAATACATTAAGGAATTCTTTCTGTCACTCTCGCTCCCTTTCCTGAGGGAGAGGGAGACACCATCTCCGTACTCGTGCGCGTTCTCGGCAGCAGGAATGGTGGGCATCTTTCACACACAGGTCGTGGCACCCCTTCTATGGGCCGAGGCCGACGGGTGAGGAGGCTTCTCACTGCCAGCTGACCACTGAAGCCATGTTGTCAACGGACCGCATTTAACCTGTGACGTTAATGTCAGCCCTCATCTTGGCTCTACCTTAGCATGCACACCACATGATATCCTACTCACTTAAAACCACAACTTAAAATAGATGCTGGCACGAAATATTAATGGGACAGAAGGCATGAAAGGTTGTGGCAGTAGAGGATAAAACAATACATCCTTCAGGGGTGCTGTAACCTAAACCTGGAAGATCTAAAATGGTTGATATTACGCCGTTGCTGATCACAGATACAAAGACACTCACAGCATGTCAGGGCAGTTGTCAGGTTTGTCCAAGAGTCCTCCCTCCATGACGAAGCGCAGCACTTGTTCATTGGACATGCCCTGGTAAGGCTGTTCTGCTAAGGTGGCGATCTCCCACAGCACGACACCGAATGACCTATGGCAAGAGATGCGATGACAATTTCATAAAATACGTTTACATTTTTGGCTCTTATCTGATGCTAGCTCAATGCTGTTTACAGTGCGTGTGAAGAAACCAAAAGAATCCCACACACAGTCAATCCCACTTGTTGATTTGATTAATGATATCTTGGCCCTCACATCTTCATCAGATAAAATTCAATTAATTATCTCAATAAATTTTACATCATGACGGTCCTAGGACCAAAACATTGTTAATACAGTGACCGACAATGTGGTGGAGTCTGTGGTTTCTTCACTTTCCTTCTTATTACAAATCATTTACACTATACTTTCCATTACTAACCATCTTTCAAAGCATGCCGTGGTGTTGTCTGCTTCTAAAATGTGCGTTCCCCACCTTGAAGGTAGCCAGTGTTTTGTTTTTTTTTGGCTTCACTGAAAACCTGCTCACTTGCTTGGATTAGGCAACATCCTTTCTTTTATTGTGGTAAATTGTACTGTGTAGTTGTGTGGTAATGCGACGTGAAGTGCAGACTGAATTTTTTTTTAATTCTATACGTGATTTACAGTTAATGAGCAAAGACAAAGCAAACCAACAGTATATTTGATGGAGCGAGCAAAAAACATTGGTATGGCCCTTTAAAGCTGCACTTATCAATATTATTATATGGACATTGTGTCAAATTACTGTTGTCCCTGAGTGGGCTTAAAAATCTATCAATGCAGCTTTAATTTACATTTCTGTAAATAGTATTCCAAACCTGTGTTGAAATAAATTTTAACTATTAAATTGTACACCGTTTGTAATGTTCAACTTTCTCTTGATTTCTGTCCCAAGATGCCAAAAAAAAACAAAAAACAAAAAAAAATAAATAAAAACTGACCAATGCTGCTTTAAATGCTGCAACATTAAATTCCTCCATCATCTAGAGTAAGAGCAAGCTGTTCACTAAAATTTAATGTTCATAGCAAGTGTAACCTGGCAACATTTACTGAGTTGGAAATGCTGGAGGGCAACATAAGAGAACATGAATCAGCAGATACTTCTCCTTATGTTATCTACATCATGTTAAACCTAACGCTTGTCAGCCTAATGATTAAGAATAATGTAAGCTGTGTATCGGGGTACCAGTCAGTGGATCACACGGATTTCATTAATGCAGGACAAGCCTAAGTATAAAGTAAGTCACTTCAGCTTGACCTCAAGCTACCCTGCACCGAGATAACTATGAAACTATTCATGAAGAAAAATCTCAACTTGACTAACAAAGAACACAATATTTGTTCACTCTTGTTAGTCATATTTTCACCACTGGCATGAGTTCTGAGAGTACACTCAACAGTCTTTGAAACAGCCTTATTACAACACTGCATATAACTGGCTGAAACAGTCCTGTGCTGACAGACAAAGCCACATTCAGAAAGCTTTTCTTTACCAACAAAATAAAAGTCACCTACTTGTGGCTTCCTATGGAGCCCGGAATGGGTTCATCTTACATTAAACTTGATCTGTACAACATCAAAGAGAAAGATATAGTACGCAAATGTGGAGGTGGGTTTGTGCTGGCACTGCAACCTCTCATTTGAGAACATCTGGAGCAGTTTAAGCCCACTCTTAGGGACTGGCCCGCGGGACACTTTGAATTGGGAAACAAAAACTTGCAAGGGAGCTAGTAAACATTTGTATTTCTCTAGAACAATATCGTTCCTGATAGAAAAATGTGGCAGAACAATGAGATGAGATTTCACCAAACGCTGGAAAAAAAAAGTAAAAGGAATTATCTTGTTCTATACTGTTCTGTCACTGAGAGAGGAAGTTCCAGAGACCCAGCTGGAAGCCAAAAGACTCTGATAGTTTTGGAACTACTACCTGTCATGACAGGAAATGCATGTTCAAACTGCTAAGTAAAAAATGGCCGTGAAGCGATCTGTATGTTTTTACAGATTTGACTCCACAGCATGAACAGTTTTAGTGTTTCTACACACTCAGCAACACACATTATGCAGACATCTAGGCATGAATTATGCAGGCGTGTGTGTGTGCGTGTGTGTGTGTGTGTGTGTGTATGTAAGAGAGTAATGTGCTCTCATACCAGACATCAGACATTGTAGTGAACACGCCATCTTTCAGCGACTCTGGAGACATCCAGCGGACAGGCAGCAAGCCCTTTCCTCCTTTTCGGTAGTAATCCGTCTCATAAATATCTCTGGTCATGCCAAAATCTGAAGAAAAAAATGAAAATAGAGGTTGGGGAAGCCACTGAATATCACTCATTCTGTGTGGGAGAGGAAGCTCCTGAGAGCTCATCCATTCCCCTCACCTCCTCCAAGACTCCAATGCCTCAGGCAATCACTGAAATCCAAACACTTATTTTCGAAGCCAGCGGAGTGGGTTCAGCATTGAGCAACCAAGGGAAGCTGAAGGCATCGCATTAACTTGACTTACCTCCAATCTTTACAGTGAAGTCCTCCGCTACCATGCAGTTCCTGGCAGCGAGATCTCTGTGGACAAATTTGTTGGCATTTAGGTACGCCATGCCATCAGCGATTTCCCCTGCCATCTGGATCATCTTTTTGAGCGGGGGTAGGACCTGGCTGGTGGCATTCTGCGGCCGAGCGAGAGGAGATGAGGTGAGAGTGTAAACAGCACAGTAAAACACTGTTCAGTCTGTCTTCATGTCAGGTTTCTCTGCTTTCTTAGGTTAAGCACTACAAAGTGAGGGATGGATGCTGTGTTTGGAAGTGTGCACAAGGGAGTTGAAGAAAGCAGGAAAAAGGAGGGACAGGATGTAAGTAAGACCATTCAGACCATCACCAATTTCCATAAGAGACTGTATCTGATATAGTGTGTGTTTGTGTGTCTGTGCGTGTGCGTGTGCGTGGGACGGAAAAGCTGCTTACTTCTTTGCGCAGAGAGCGCAGGTGGCTCTTGAGATCTCCACGGGTCATCAGCTCCATAATCACCAGAGTTGGCTGTCCCTGTGAAACCACACCCAGCAGCCGCACCTGCACCAATCACAATACAACAAAGGTCGGGTGGGATGAGTCAAAAGTTGCATAACAAATCCATAGTACAACCGAATTCCTGTTATTATAAAACTAGAACAGATTACTACAGAGATTAGTATATAGTATATGCTATATAAAATGAGTAGCTAGTAAGGTACAGTAGATCGTCTACTCTACATTCCCTCTGAAGCACTCTACGGAACAAGCAAAAATCGTTCAACTGTTTATATTTCACATCTTAGATCTGTATTAGAAAAAAGTTTCTCTTGAACTTGCTTTGAAAATTCTAAAAAAAAAAAAAAAAAAAAAAAAAAAAATCAATTTCCTTTAAATTATTCAAATGGAATTTAATAATTGAGTGTTTGGCTTTTTGGCAGTCAGACTTGATAAAAAGGCTGTAACAGGAGCTTTCCAAAGGGAAAATCTTTGACACATCCGTTTAACGTAGTTAATGAGGCTGTGATCATGCTGATGAGAGATTGTACACAGTCTCCAGGAGGCTGAACCCTGCCTCAGGCTGTAGCTGCCTGGGTAAAGACAACCACAGCGCACTCAGCACTCGTGACCTGCTGACCTCTTTCTCTCTACTTCTACGCAGATTAATTAGGAAATAATGACAGTTGAAAGTACCTCTCTGGCAACTGGGTTCAATATTACACTGTGTTGGTGTTTTTAGCCACATTGTGATGAATTATCATTCATTATATGCATTTATTTCAGGCTCTTCTGACTCAGGTGCCCGATGGCGACCATTTTAGGATGTGTCCCTCTTACCACATGGTGACAGTTGAACTCTTTCATGACAGAGGCCTCGTTCAAAAACTCAATGCGCTCCCTCATGCTGGCCGACTCATTGACCGTCTTGATAGCCACTCGTGTCTCAGGTTCGTCCTTGACCACCCCCTTGGCAATGCCTTCGTACACCATACCGAAGGAGCCCTGGCCCAGTTCCTTGTGCATAGTGATCTTCTCCCTGGCCACCTCCCACTCATCTGGAACGTACACTGGTACGAAACAACCGACAGCATGTCAATACCACGTGCACACACTAAAATACAGAAGTGAAAAATTGAGAAGATATTCAATGTTCTTACTCTCAGCAGCACTGAAGTACTCTGGGTTGACAGATGCATAAAGGACTCCATTACCCAACCTGTCCCTATTCCTGTTAACACGAACACAGCACAGTTAGCCGGCAGTCAGCTCTGATTGTGGAAAGGACACGTAATACTCTACAGGAAGTCTACTCTTTAGCACAGGGGAATGCTTATGAAAACAACACCCATTAACATTAATTAACATTATACCAGTCGTTAAGTTTCATGAGCATAGCGAGGTATAACAACATAATCAAGCGACATCGTCTGGCAATGCGGAAAGCATGTTCATAAAGATACTTGCCTCTTTTTGTTCACAAAGAAGAGAATCGTGGTGAGGCTGGCAATGAAAAGTGTCACTATGATGGGAATTATGATGACCAAATAGAATGTAACACCATCGTCTCCTTTCAGACAGAACAGAAAAATGAGAGTGATTATCACTCGCAAAGGTGCCATGTCTTATCTACTTTAAATTAGTCAGGAGAAAAAAAAAGTCACTATACAGTTTTTAATGTGTGAGAAACGTTGCATTACGTTTGGGTGGAGGCACGTAGAAGGACACACTCTCCGTCCAGGAGCCGTTCCCTGCTAGAGAAGTGGCGCGCACACGGGCAGAGTAGTTTCCTGAACCCAGGTTGGTCAGCCGAGCTCCTCTGTGCTCACGGTATTGCTGGCGTGACACACACTCATGTTTCTCGGGCTAAAAAACAAACACATAGTGGTTCATGTTTGAAGAGTCAAGGTCAGGTAAGGGGTGTAAAACTGAGATTTCACAAAGAAAAAACGTTTAAGCCAGTATAGGGACTATAAGAAGTTACTGGTCACCTGTGAAAAATATAAAATGTCCTGTGAACTGACATTTATAATATTTTAAGCCCCCCTCCACTCGAAAATGTATTTTGCGTATTGTTACTTCACTTGGATGTTTGGCCTTCGCTGTGCAGATTGATGCATGTGTAGAATTTGACACCGCAAGGCTGTGTTTACATTCCTCTCCTGAAAGTGGAGCGTTTCTCTGCGTTCACCTTAAATTTGAGTTTAAGACGCGTTCATATGAATAAGAATTTGTGGCGTTGCAACTAGTTTGGAGCTAATCGTGGTCCAATATGCACCTTATACGTATGATGTGGAAATCTGAACTCCACTGAACATTCACTGAGAGTTTACTTTTCAGTAAGGTAGGAGATGTCTTTCTTTTCACAGTAAAACATCAGCATTTTTCAATACATGAGAAGAAGCAGATGTAATTTTAATCATTTTTAACTTTTTTTGTGGAAAAACCATATCAGACCCAACCCGATTATCCCAAGCAGCATGATTACTGTCTTTATATGTCTTAAAATGTGTCTGAGGGGATCTTTAATTATACCAGCCTGGCTCACCTCACTCCCCAGATGGAACTTGATCTCATACATCAGGATGAGTCCGTTGGGCATGATGGGCTCCGGCCAGTGCAGCACCACACAACCCTCAGCCTTGTCACTCCTCTCATAGATCACCTTCCCAGGGATGTCGTCTGCTTTGACTGGGAAACACAAACACAAACACAAACACACACACACACACACACACACACACACACACACACACACACACACGCACGCACAATATTATGACAAGAATATGTCTACATTTTCAGAAAAGGTGTTATTGCACATTGTGCCACCTTTCCATCATTGATTGCATCCGGGTTAGTTTCTCACCTGCAGGTTTGGTCCTGGAGAAGACAAATGCTCCAGCGCTGCAGTGCCCCACCTCCTCATTGCAGGCATGGATGTCAATGCGGTAGACTGTGAAGGGCCGCAGGTTGGGGATCTCTAAATATTCTGCTGTGCTCTTGTCCTCTGAGAAGGCGTACTCTTTGATAGGAGGAATGCCATCTGTACTGTTATCCCCTGGACCGAGGGTGGTGTTCCCCCTACCAACACCCTCATGAAACAGTGTGTTGTTAGCCACACCAAAAACATCTCTGCGTCGACGGTCTGGAGGTCTGAAATACAGAGGTTAAGTCGATTTACGTACAGTGAGCTCTACTATGACAATAAAAGCCAAAAAGGTATACCGTATATCCTATTGTAACAAATTATTGCAGGTTTATAACTCCCAAAAGCCTTTTACACAAAGCTTAAGCATTTTGCTGGACCTCTGGAGTGAGTGTGTGCGTTGCGTGTTGATGCGTGTGTGTGCGTATGTGTGTATGTGTGTGTACGCGCGCCATGCGTCCAGACGCAGCATACTACTCCCTGTTGAGCTGTGTAGAAGGATGAGGTCAGACAGAACATGGCGAGGTGGACAGACAAAGAAAGAAAAATAGTCTGACACAGATAGATTTTTCCACTGCAGGGAAAAAAACCTGATCCAACGCTGCTGTCCAGCTTATCCCAATCAACAATAAAAGAGTATAAAAAGCTGAAATATGGAGAGAGAGCAAGGGAAAATATGGCCTGTATTTTCGTGTCACCGACATTCTGAACCAACATGTTCAATCATAATGACCACGTTCCAGCGGCCAAATGGATGGCATTGTGGTGAATGGACACGTGGTCTCATAGAGGATAAGCTGTGGAGCCAGACTGGAGCTGGACATCGTCATTACTGAGGGCAAGCAGCCGGTGACAGCTGCAACTGTGGCAGCAGCAGAGGCTCGGGGCACCTTGCCTACACGCACCTTCAACAGTAACCTGTGAAACCTGTAGCTTAGCAAACTGAGACGGACAAAGAAAAGAGTCCTGGGTCTGGCTGAGTTGGAAAAAATGAAAGCTGCACTGACAGCAGGTGACAACAGGTGATGTCAAGTATGTGGAGCCTTTACAGAGCTCTTGCAACTGTGATAAATCTTTAGGAATTATTTGAAACAGTATGAGGACAGCATGGACAGATGGCTGGGTTTTATCTCAGCAGACACAGCTCAGCTCAGAAAAAGCAAATAAAGCAAATGATTCAAACTGTATGTTGGAAATTAGTGCTGAAACTAACAATTATTGTCATTATTGATTAATCTGCCGCTTCAGTCCTCGATTACTTAAATAGTGAATACTGCCCATCACATTTTCCTAAAGCCCAAAGTGACACCTAAGAATTGCTTGTTTTCCCCAACCAACAGTCCAAAACCCAAAGATATTTTATTTACAATGACACAAGACAAAGAAAAGTTGCAAATCCTCACAATAGAGAAATTCAAAGAGGAGAATGTTTGCCATTTTTGCTTGTAAAAAGAGTCTTGCACAATAAATCTATTATCAAAATAGTTGCTGATTACTTTTCTGCCTGTTCACTAATCCTTTCAGCACTACAAAGAGTAATAAAATGCTCAACTAAGAGACCTATCTGAGCAAAGCTAAGGTCAAGTATCTTTTGTGTCTCAGCAGACAAACACCTACAGGAGGAGTGTACAGACACAGACAGATCCGTGGGAAAGACCAGTCGCACTGACATGTTAACATTCCTCTCCGACAGTCATTGCTGGTGCAGTACAATCCAAAGTCCAGCACTCAAATACTATCAGTTACAACTGACAACACAGCAAAAATACATGGAAACTGACATGAAAGTAAAGACACAGATGCATGACTCTGGTTCGCACTGACTAGTAAACCTTGAACTATCCTGTAATAAAGCGATAGAACAAGATGCCGAGACATGGAGAGACGTCACTCAGAGGCCAGATGAAAGAAAACCTGAGGATCTTATTTTCGTACGCGCCATAAGAACTTTAGGTTAAGCAGAGCGGTCCTAACACTGTGAGAAGGCTCGTCAGCTGACTGAAGCATGACCTTATAACTACTGAGTTACTACGGTTAGTGTCCTGACCTCGCCCGCTAAAAAAAGATCTACCTTTACGCAATGGAATCCAGAAAGGAAAGCCGTGACTACACATTCAGTTTGTTGCTAGTAGGGCACCTCATTAGTGCCTGGCCTTAACTGCAGTAACACATAGCAGGCTCACAAAAAAAAAAAAAAAAAAAAGACTGAAATATCTCTGGATCCAACGGAAGAAGAGGTAACTGTATGTATTTATCCTAAGTTTCATCATGAGTTTCTACAGCAAGGGAGTACAGTAAATAAATTACCCAGTCAGCTGATAACAGGTTTTGGATCATACCACAAGGTCTCCTAAACAGATACTGGCAGTCATCCTCTTTGTGCAGCCACCCTCCCCTCCTCCAGTAAATCAGTCTGTCTTCTTTACTTTCTGTTTGTATGCTAGCACTGATGGGGCTCTTCCCTCATTCATTTAAATTCCAAATGGATTCACTGTACATTTCCTGGCAGCTGTCTCGCTCCAGAAAAAAAAAAAAAAAAAAAAAAAAAAAAAGAAAAGGAGTCTCGGACAAAGAGAGCGTGCAAGGGGAGGAGGAGAGTGGAGTGCCGAGTGGAGAGGGACAGAATGGAAAACATTTCCTCTTCTTTCTGTTTCTGTTTTCACCCGCCTTCTTTCCCCTCACCCCTGGTCTAAACCCTGAACTTTTGAAAAAACCTCCCCGATTTTCGAGGCCTTTCTCTGGAGTGGTTTGTAATAATGCTGGCTCTGTTACAGTGGAGAGTCTGTGCATACACCGGCTGAGCCCTTCGCTACAGGCCTGGGACCTGCCACCCGCCTGTTTCCTAGCCAGCTATACTATAACAAATCAGTACAGCCAGAGACGGGGGGTAGATATGAGTTCAATTATAATTGAAAGCTATGTTTTATTATTCTTGCTGCAAAGACATATTGATCCAATTCCACAAGAGCATTGTGAGAGAAAAAAGAAGGGCACTTTAATACTGTTTGTATGAGTGAATTTTGGAGGCTCAGAGGCATCATTTAAAGATATGGATTTGTAAGATGCCTGCTGGGTGTTGTTAGTTAGATTCAACAGGTATATCAAAGGTCTCTGCGTTTCCCAGTGATGTGTTCTGACATCAGCTCTCAAACACATAGATTGTGTGTGACTGTCAAAAGGAGAGTATAGGAGTGTGGGAGAAGAAAAGAGATGGAGTCTTTGAAACAGTTAAACATCCGCAGCCACGAGAAAGTTAAATGATAACACACCACAAATGTCAGTTCCTGTTGTGGGGAACAAAAGCCTAAGCAGCTAAGAGTGTGCAGCCAAACTAGGCCCTTCAGACTCCTTAATCACATATCTCTCCTGGGTTTGTTTGTGTTGCCTAAATTGATGCCTGCTAGGTCCTAACATCCCCTGTGCCATCGCTGCCATGGCAACAGAAAGCCACAAGAGCGCTAAGAAGGCTTTGGATCCTACTCAGCATGTCTCCTCATCTGCACCGCCTGACAAAAGGGCTGAGCCCAGCGGGCCGGCTCAACCCCCGTCCGGTCCATCAACGCCCCCATGCTCGGATCCTGTCAGCTTCACAGAGGAGCCATTACGCCCGGGCCGCCACCTCATTCTTCATTTTGACCCATCAAGGCAAACAAGTGAAGCTCTTTGATGGCAAGCTCCGCAGAATGAAAGGAGGCACAGAGCAGGAGCTGTAAACAGTTTAAGGAGATCGCTGTGAAGCCGATATTACATCGCCATCTGTGGCTTACTATACCTCGGCAGAAAGATGGCATTGTGAAGGAAGTTCTCGAAAACTTTAAAAAAGACGCGATCATCCTTCTCCCGATCCTTCTCCTCGGGCGTCTTCTGGCAAGCACAGCATGGGCCCTTCTCTGCCCCTGCCAGGTCTGACTTGGTGGGCTTGGTGTTCTCGTCCATGTCTGTGAGCCCTGTCGCTGGGATCCGGATTGGGATTTTCAGCTCTGTTTTAAGGGAAACCAAGAATAATACATTACATGAAATACATTCATTCGCTTTCTTGCCAAGAGTAAGACGAAAACCCCTCTCATGTCTGTGTGCACATATGAAGCCACAGCCAGCATGTCGTTAGCTTAGGTTAGCACTGGAAGAAGTTGGAAACCAGACTCTGCCCAAAGGTTAAAAAAAAAAAAAAAAAAAAAATCTGCCTACCAACATCTCTAATGCTCACTAATTATCAACTTATATCTTGTTTTGTCCATACAAAAATCAAAGTGTAAAAACAATAGCTTCATATTTTACATATAGACATGAGAGCAGTATTAATCTTCTAAAGTAACTCTCATCCAGAGAGCAAATAAGCATATTTCCCAAAATGTTGAACTATTCCTTTAAATGACAAGGAAGGGCTAATCAGTGGGAAAGCTCAGACAATGAAAAAGATGCGTATTATTTTAGAGAATGTGTAATGCAGACCTTTGGAGCAGTAGTTATGTTGGTAGAGCTCCCTGTCCTCAGGCTGCTGCTGCCAGCGGACCAGGTAGTAGGTCAGATTGCCGTTGGGAAAGACTGGGGGTGACCACCTCACCACCAGCTTAGTTGAGGAGTTGGCATATGCACGGGCATCTTTAGGCACAGATGGCACTGCAATAGGGCCAAAGTCATGGTATTTTATATTAAATGTTGTTAAAGCGTTCATCTGGTTCTTACAGTAATTACTGAGAAGGTCACATCATTAATAATTTAAAAAACATCATTAGAAATAATAAACAGCTCCAGTACGGGTGTGAACGGACTGATGGTCAGACTTACGCGATGGGCGTGTGCGAATGTAGATTATATCACTCTTTGCCCCAGTAATGTGTTTGTCCTCCACCTGCAGGGTAATGGCCTTCACAAAAATAGCATACTGGGTCCAGGGCTTGAGGTGTTGAAGGCTGACTTTTGGGTCAGTGTTTTTATCCTGAGGAAGATCCACATCCACCATGTGCCAGCTGTTTGAGCCACAGCCATCCTGGCCGTCAAACTCTGTGATTTTCTGGAAAGGGCTGGTAAAAGACACAAAAACATGGCTGCACATTAACAAAAAGGGATTTGACTTAAAAATGACATGCCCACTATTTACAAAAAAGAAAATAAAAAAAGTACATCCACTCATATCAAAACTGATTGTTGGTATGAAAGTAAAACACATTTTTGCATTTTTGCATTAGATAAATTCTTCTATAGGTCATCTGAAATCAAAGTGCCTCAAAGTCAGGAAGTTAATCCCAGAAGCTCAAACACTGTCTTTGGAAAATAACTGGCAGTAAGGTGAGGTGCACACAGGGACAGTACTTGTGAATGAGCTAAAAAATCCAAAACCAGAAAGACACGATCATCTAGGAGGTTTGTTTTTTTTTCCATAAAAAGTGTTTAAGTTCTGAATTTCAAGTAAGAGGTCCAAAATAGAATATGTTTTTGTATGAAAAAACTCTTCACCAATATCCAGTCTGTATCAATGTAGAGTCAATTTTATAATGAGAAAGAGTGTTACAGAGGATAATGAATTCTTTGTCTTCTGAGTACTCACGACTCCTTGTAGTAGACTATGAAGCTGATAAGGTCTCCGTAGAGTTGCGGCCGGTAGTGCTCCCATGTCAGCCTGATCATATGGCTTGATGTGACATTAGACTTGAACGTCAATGTGTGGCTTTCACCTGTTGTGACGGAGAAGGACCCTCAATGACAAATACAATAAGCGAATGCATCTGCAGTGAAGATCCCACGCAACAAAAGTGCTGGTCAATCTCTCAAAGTTCATGTGAATGTACTCACAGCTGGCTCTTTCCCCGTTGTCACGGAAGTCACCTTCCTCTGGCTTCACAGTTATTCCCGTCTTATCCCACATTGTGTGGATCTCAGACATGCAGAGCTTGGGGTTCCGACGGAAGAAGAGACGTCCAGCCCGAATAGTCAGGTTGTGCTGACTCCAGTCCCACAGGTACTGCAAGTGCTGGTTGTTGATGACGGAGAACGAATACATGCTGATTATGGAAGGAGATAAAGAGTAGGTTACAACCATCTCATACAAATCAACAAAAACTTATTTTTCTTATCACATGAATGTGTTTCATGGAAGCTGAAGTTGTCAGAAATTTGGTTAAAAGGAGATTTTTTTTTGCCACCTGGTGGCAGCGTTAAGCACTAACAACGGTAGAAACCAGTGAGCGCAGGTTTGTGCGTCTGTCTGACAATGAGCCTGGGTTTGTACAGAGTAGGACAGGAAACAGAAACAGTGTCGTGCTAACGCGTCAAGCTCTAGCAGTCCGAGTAACACAGCAGAACACCTCTGGAGCAAAGGGAATGTCTGCCATCCTCAACAGCATTCTTCTCAGTGAAACTTTACCCTGGGAGAAATGACAACAAGAAGGGCAACAGGCTTTCCCATGACCTCTTTTGCCATTGCCAAAAAACTTTTCCTCATATCTAAGACTGCCGCTGATATCACAGTAAAGACCAGGCTGACTGAGGCTGACCTGAGACTTTCCATTCAGATTAGTACCCACATTCTTATCTGGCCTGTCTACTTTATGAATGCTTTTTAAAATGATACAAAAACTAATAGATTATGTCTAGATTCATCAATTTATGTTAATGTGCACATCCACCATCAAGGGCAGACACTCGTTCATCAAGACATCACTCTGACATTTATGTAACTTCAATGATATGTTGGTGGCAACTGCTAGTCTGAGGTTTGCTCATGTCCTCTAATTCCCTCGGTCACCACACACATCCACAGGCAAAAAGTTGCAGACAAACAGTGCAGACAAGCCATACTTGTCGATGAGTTCCTGCCCATTGATGTAACGCAGGCTCTTGAGGAAGGTCAGCGAGCCAAGTGCGTCGGAGTGTCGAATTTTCACATAGCCTGTCACTGTCTGGATCAATCCCATGAAGCTCTCCAGCTCAGACGATATGTTATCTGGGGACAGGAGATAAACACATACGCACGCAAACACACACAGCCACAACCACACAGAAATACATCACAGCATATGAGAAAAACAGCACATGAAAACCACATTTAAAAATCCAGAGGGACTTCTACTGCTACTAAGACACTCGGACTAGCTCTTAATGTAAATATCCCAATGGGCACTAAATTGTTTAAGCTTTATCATATGTGGAGATTAGCTTGCGAGCCACCCTGTCTACTGAGCAAATAAACAGCATTATAGTATAATGTTATAATTGGTTGAGATTGCAGGAAGCAGATGCAATTTTGTGGCCCTCCTGTGCATCCCAACAGATTAGTGTGCCAGGCTCTTGTACTTTATCTGCCTCAGTAATCATGATATTTGCAGGGCAGTTGAATGCAACACAGTGTAGTGAAGTTACTATAATGTAGTCGTTAAGAATTATTATAGCATGCTGTACAGCAGATTGTAGCCAAGTTAAATATTCCGTTGGCTACTGTTCACCAGTTCCAAAGCAGAGAAGCCCTAGTGGGTTTAATCTGCTTAGTTGTGGCTGATGTAGTTTGGTTCACTAAAATTAGAGTGTACAGTAGCGTTAGTATGGTCTGCTAAGCTAATTTACACTGCAAAAGTTTCAGTATATATGGTGTTAAAAGCATTGTGCTTCTGCATAGATAAACTCACTTCCACGGCGAATGTTGATGTCCAGATTGCCCTCGATGACAGTGCAGTCCTTCAGGGACTGAGCAGCATCCACAGAGTCGATGACAATGGACGTGCAGACCTTGTCACACAGGCCATTGCAGGCACTGCAAAACATGCTGTATACAGCAGAAGCAGAGGGAAGGAGTGAATAAGACTAATGAGGCATGGAAAAAAGTAGGAGCTGTCAAAGAATGAGTAAAAATCTTATGCAAACGTTTTTCGACCTCACCCTGAAATCATCTGTCCACTCCCCCTAGCTCCCAAGCATTCCACAGGATTCAGGCAAATAAATTCACTGTGTGATACAAGGTCACCTCTCACACGAAGAGTATAATCTTTTATTGGCCCTCATCTGAACCCTTTTTCGTGAGAGAGTGATTCACTGTATTGACCTCAGAGACAAACAGTCTTGGCATGGCCAAAAAATATACAGCACTAGAGAGTCAGCATTGGAAGTTTGGGAATTGACGAGACAAAACAGAGAGGAAAGCTGCGTGCAAAGATATTTTCTTATTTTAGGTTACTGTCAAACAAAGGAAATGTCAAGTGTAGGGAGTGTTACGATGCTTCAGCTGAGTCTCTTCTTAAAACCTTTGAGTATTAAACTGTAAAATCTACCAGTTCACTCTTACTAAACAGTCCGGGAAGTCTAAATTTGAATTATTAATAATCCAACGTGCTCTTGACCTGTAGCACCTCCAGCTTTACGACCTACTTTAAGAAAGGAAACAGTGAAGGGCCCAGTCAGGTGAATCTCAGCTCAAGGATACTTTATGCAAACAAAGTTATTAAGTACAAAGTGAACACAGGCTTCTTTAGTGTCTGTGAATACTGAAAAGAAACCACTCATCTATTTACAGAAAAATTAGCCAGTAAATAAATACTAAAATACTAAATAATACTGCGACCTCTTGTTCTCTCTGTGATAAAAAACAAGGTTATGATCCCCTAGAAATTAAAATTGAGAAATCCTATAGACATAAAATGTAAAATGATTCATTTTCTTCCTAATATTTTTTTACATTCAGTGTGTCACCTGGCATGGCATTTCCACAATCAGGCCTGAACTAGAATTGAAGGGTACTTCTTTACCGATTGGTCTCATTGCGTGTGAAGCCGGAGGGGCAGTCGGGCATACATTCTCCCCCATGGATGACAAAGTGAGTGTCACCGGGCAGGTGCACTTGAGAGCACAGGTCCTTGGTGATGCAGCGCCAGCCCTCAAACTTGTAAGTGTCTTTGGGGCAGTCTGGCACACAGCGGTCCTCATGGAAATAGTGGAGGCAGGCGGAGCAGGCCATGTCGTCGTTGGGTTCAGTACAGCCGCCCAGGCACTGGCTGTGGCAACACTCCCCCTTGTCTGTACAGGCAAGTCTGCAGTGTTGTGGGCATACTGGAGGTGACAGAGAAAGATGGGGAAGTGGTCAGTGTTGGGTAGGTGTAAACAGTCCGCATGAGTTTTCAAATCTTGAAAATGTGTTTTTGTTTGCATGACTGGGCTATGGTGGCCACGAGTGAAGGGATGGAAGAGGATATCAGGTTTTAGGATTAGCAAGGTGCAAAACTGTAATCGGCCAGCAGGGCCGCAGAGCTAAAAAGCAGTGTCACAGAAGAACTGAGAGGCCAGCAGCGTAAAAAGCAAGTCATCACACCGATAATATAAACTATTCTTTGACAGCAATTTGAAAAAACAGATTCCTGACAGCATGTTTATTCTTATTTCTTGTTTTTAAGGAAATCTGAAACCAAGAGCAGCTAAAAAAAAAAAACCAAACATAAAAAAAGAACCGCTAAAAATATATACATCTTTGCAATCAAATGTTACCAGTGAATTCTTTAGACAAAAAACAACAATATAACAATAACAATATAGTCTCTTCTTATCTTATTAATATTCCACAGCTAAAACAAAACTCTCACTGCCACTATCACTACAGCTTCTAAGACCGAACTACCGTACATCCTCCCAAGCTTTGAGAAAAATCGACAGAAAAATGACTGTGTGGGGTGTTTCAAATTAAGCTTGTGCAACATGAATAATAGAAAGCTGCTCATTCTTTATTGAACATCACTGAGAAACCACAACCCAAGACAATATGTTATCAATAACAGATAGCATTTTGTCATCGCTTGGGACAGACAGATATTTGATGAATTGCACATCCTGACAGTTTGTCAGATTTATCTTGAACATCAAAATGACCATCACTGTAATCGCATTTATCTCTAGATAATTACCTCTTTCCAAATTCAAACTTTGACAAAGAAAAGACAAAAGTTACCAGCAAGTACTCATTCAGATTGTAAGACACACGAAAATCAGATCAGTGCTTGCTTATAGTTTTACCAACGCACTGGCCTTACACTTAAATGAACAGTGACACAGATAGAAATGGCAAATGGGAGGCGTCTGTTTTTAATGTTCAAAAGCATTTTTATTGTGGCCTATTTATGGAGAAGTACCTCAGGAAAAGCAGATGTAAAGGGAAAAAAGCAGATGATTCCCACTGCTAACTAATCTTGAGACACTGCAGGCAGAGGTGTCCTAGTTTCAGATGAGCCCACTCCATAGAAAAGGCACCTGGAGTGCGTATGGACCTGTATGAATGATCGTGAAAGGCCTGGTAACAAGCTGTTTTCTGCTAATGACTGTTCCCTCTTTGAGGAGTCCCTGTCTAGATAAAGAACTGCTCTGGGAAAGACTGAGACAAGAGTTCAGGTTTCTTTGGGGGGAATTTGTAACAAAACAAATCAGTTATTTGTTTAAAAAAAAAATGTTTGCCTTTTTTGCATATTAGAAAACTGCGCATGCAGCAAAGCCCTGCCCCCCACGCCTTTGCGCTGTTTGCATATTGGGGCCTTAAGTGTTTACTATTTATTGTTATGCTCTTTGTTATTGCTGCAAGACAAATTTCCCCACAGGGGCAATAAAGCTGAACTGAACTAAAATAGGAGGCACAGCAGTCCTGGTTCCTTAGCAACCGCCTCCTGGTGCAAAGCCAGAGCTGGAGGGAAATGTGCACACACGCAATCATACAAACCCAGACAAAACTACGTTGAAACACACATTTCCCATCTTTCATGTGTGTTATTGTAATTTTCAAGACTGTGACACCACTCATGTTACTCGTCATCGGGGTCATTATTTTAGCCATCATCGCACGCACTTAAGAGGAGAGATAAGAGAACACATGATGAAGAATGAATTTGCGTGTGTGTGTGTGACGTGTGCACATGCATGTTGGTATGTGAACATCTGTGTGTGCCAGAGAGAAAGGAAAAGGAGCTCAGCTTGTTTATTTGCTTTTAAATTAAACGCGGGTGTCGGCGCATCAGAGATTCGCTTTGTGAATCAGTCAAGAAAATGAAGCCGGCAGCTGAGCTAATCTCTTGATGAATATTTCATGTTGCTTCACAGAACATCTGTGTAGATTAAGAACGTGACGGTGCACTACAGAAATGCTGCAGAGCAAAAACACACTCCCACGGTGCCAACTCCAGTTTCACTTCATAAGGGAAGGGGAATGATCATTTTCACTCCTGACAGTTTCTCAAATACTTGTCATTCTTTCTCACATTCAGTCAAATCCAGCAGTCCAGAAGAGGTGAAGTGGTCTGTTTGGAAAAACTGGTCGGGATTCTATGACAAAAGAAAAAACCGAACATCTCTGGCTATTTCCTCAAAAAAAACAAAAGAAAAAAGCTCATTCAGCACACCCAATACAATATTTTTTGTTCAATACGCTGCAGTACCTCAGGAATTTCCAGTAATTGTCTCCTGATCAGACAGACCTTGAAGTTCCCCTGCAGTTACTGTGGGCTAGAGTATTCTCATGACAGCACAAGTAAGTAGGGTATTTAGCCATACGGCCTTTCCTGTGTTATGTATAGCTTCACACTACATATATTTTATGCCACACCAGGACTTGACGGGCTCTGCTGTACCTCATGAACACTGTACCTCACTATTCTGGATCTGGTCCAAAACAAATGGCAGAGATCTTTTTTAAAACTACAGCATCAAATGCCCACACACACAGGTCCTCACATGACAGCTGTGATTTAATTGGAAATATGATGCTGACATTAGCGCGTTTAAAGCAGGCAGATCAGTGTTGCACATTTGCAGAGTGAGAAGAAGAAAAAAGAAAAAAAAAAGAGGGAGAGAAACATCAGCCAGGTTTCATTTTCTTGGAATCCTACCAAAAGGGGGCAGCCAAGGCAAACTCTAATGAGCCTTATTGGAGGAGCTCCCTTCCTTCCGCATCATTTTAACAGATTCCTCAATGAAGAGAAATTCCAAACATGCATACCTTCCGCCAGAAGAAAGCGGAGGGAGGGGGAGTTGCTGCCTTAAATCCATATAAGTCGACCCGGTTTCACTCGGTGACCAAACAACCCGTGGTATCAAGGATACAATCCTCTATTTATAGATGCTCCTAATGCAGCCCTATTTCCACGCTGCTGCTCTCTACAGATAGCTATGCAGGGCATTGTGGGCTTCCACTACTTCAAAGGAAAAGGACTACCTAACAAGGGGCTCCTCTTAAGATAAGTCGTCATCATCCGTGTAGTCCACTGAGTGTGTATTTGATATGAGCAGGAATAAATTTGAAGCATCAGCCGGTTGGTATTTGACCCTATTCAAGTACATACTGTGTTACATTGAGCAGTTATTGAGGGACTAAATTGCAGGGGGTCGAACAACCTGTGGAAACAAAAACTTTGACAAAAATCTGAGTCTGCAGAGTCAAATAAGTCAAACTGCTAGGGGTGGGGGTAGGGAGGTTTATGATCTTGTTCCTCTCATACAGTAGTTACACAACCCCCCTCCCTCCCGCTCTTTCCCTGAGCAAACACAGTCAGGTCAGACACCATAGCCAACCACCAGCCTGCCCCTGCTGTTCACCAGAGCACTGCGACACGAGGAGGGGCCGGGTCCATTTCATCAATGGTAAACGAGACAACAGTCAGCACTGAGGAGTCTCCTTCAGAGCAGCTGGCGCATCCCTACAACCGCCATCAAATACAGCAGCGGGGGGAGGAGGAGGCATCAATAACAGGGTGAGAGACAGACAAGTGCTGTGCACTGTTTGTTTTTTGTTCTAAAGGTACCCTCCAGTCGCTGGACTATGTGAAGAATCTGCAGAATCTTCAAGGCTGCAGAGGATTCAAGGGGGAGAATGTTAATCCCTTGTTCCGCTGCAACAACCCAATAACAACTTCAGGAATCACTAAGGAAACCCGAGAGGAGGAGGTTATTTTAGCTACAAACATGATCATGGAGGAGTATGTGAGATAAGACAAAAAGAAACATACAGCTGAAAAATTATATGCGTGGATGTTAAGTACCAGTTTCAGACCAAAAAAAAAAAAAAAAAAAACCTGATATGAGTCTGCAGCTGAGCAAAAGGGGCGGCAAGCGTCAAATTTATTCCTCCGTCAGGGTGGCCTTGCCTTCTTAAAGCGCAGCATGCAAGGGGGGTTCAGGGTCATGTGACCCATAGCCCTTCAACCATGCCTAACCCCTCCCCTTTCCCCACAGTCTGTATTGACAAAAAAGAGCAGCTTCTATCTGATAACAAGATGGCTAGATTTCAACACTGTCTACTTGGAGAAGAGTGTGTACGTCTGTGTTTGTACTGCTGTCTTCGTGAGGACCAGTTTGAGTTTTAAACCTTGGGAGTGAGGACATTTTGGCCGGTCCTGAACATTTCAAAAGGGCTGTTTTAGGGTTAAGACTGGGTTTTAAGGGTTAAGGGTTTAGGGCATTTTGTTGTGATGGTTGAGGTTAGGGTAAGGGGCAAGGGAATGCAAAGCACAGAATTACAAACGTGTGTGTGTGTGTGTGTGTGTGTGTGTGTGTGTGGTGGGAGGATGGGCTCTCACCCTTTGGGTTCTCAAACAAATTAATTACTCTATTGAATAAAGGAAAAGGAAAAGGATTGCAACGCAGCAATGCCTCTCATCTGAATGCGAGTCATGTCCCGTTTGCTCGAGAGCATGCTGTGTAAGTAGACTACTACACTGTTTACATTGGGAGGCTGGTGACATGTTTACTGCCAGCAGGCCACTGCCACCTCTGAGGGTGAAGTATGGTGTGAAAATATGAGAAATTTGGTATAACTGATATCATTTTCCCGAGCCAATCACGGTTGTCAGCCATAGTGAAACATAGAAATGATCAAATGAAAGATGAAACATGTCATTCTTCAAGACATATCAAAGCACAGTATGTTTTCCCTGTGTCATTGAAGAAGGCAGGAAGCGTGACAGACAGTTGGGAAATCATTCATTATTCACAGTGGGGCTCGGGAGGGGGGGACGGCAGGGAGGAGGGTGTCAGGGAAGAGGGGGGTGGGGGTTAAACTGGGAGCTATCTGCCGGACCAATAGCAGGCGGGCAGGGGAGGTTCTAATTCTGATGACTGACATGTTATTGAGTCTGGAGCAGAGATGGTAAACAAGTCCTCTCTTGAGCAGGCGTTGGGAGGGGGGAGTCGTAACCATAGTGATTAAGCATGGCTTTTCCACAGATTTGGAGAAACCATAAGTTAAGGAAAAAACTAATCAGATGTAGCCTTCTCAACAACAAGAGTTAGGAACATTATTCCTGTAAATAGGGGCTGACCCTTCACTGGAACATCGACTACATAACAAAACATGACTGGGTTATGTGGGAGCTTGGACGAATTTGAAATTAAAAGATTCCGCAGAAAGTAATGCAACTGACTGAGATTTTAAAGCTAGTGTAGTTAAATCCAAGAGTATAAATGTGGTTATGTCGAATAGTTCATTTTAAAATTTTGCACAGGAAAATAGGAACAGAAGCACCACATGTTTTGTTATGACGGCATGATTTTGAAGGAGTTTATTGTAGTAGCTGCACATTCAGTGTCAATGACACTGCCTTTCTTTGCTTCACAATACAAACGGGGCCATAGCTCCATTAGGACATGATTAAATTTATCTCTACATCACCTCCATTTACTGAAGTATTCACTCTGCTGCACACTACAGTAATCCACTGCACTCTTTGGATGCAAAGCCTCCCACTCTGCAGAGTCAGAGCCGCTGAGCTCAGGTTACCAGATCTGAGAGCAGTAGCAGACAGTAAGGTAGCTGAACAGAAGTACAGTAGGAGACGGCAGACCTATCATGGGCTGCTGCAGCCTGGATTGCAGGCCGACCCCCTCAGCTCCCTGAGCTCCATCAGGCCACATCCTCATCCGGCAATCCGATCCTCCCTGGGAGCCCCCAGTGGATCACTCCAGACACTTGTTTAAACCACATCAGCCCAGACGGCCAGAGTGAGGATGCTTCCTCCACTCGCAGCCAAAGGCAAACCACATCAGAGATTCCAGTGCTGTCATACAGCTACAGCGATAGAGTCTCAGCTGCCAGGATGGACTGATCTATCTAAAGTGGTGTTTTTCACCTTTGCAGACAGAATGTGTCTGCCTGTGCGTGTTCGGCAAGATCGACTATTCTGCTGATCAGAGGGGTTTTTTTTTTTTTTTTTTAGAGGGGGAACACTGCACAGCGTCATGATGTGATTTTCTCATACAGACAGCTGGCTCAGGAAAGCTTGGCTAAATCTCTGTTGAGTCCTGCGCACAAAGGTGTGTGTGAGCCCACTCCTCCCCGTCCCAGTGTTTCTGGGTCTCTTCCACTCCCGTGCCCACTAAAGACCAGCAATGTGTTTTTCACACAACTATGTGCTGGTCTGTGTGTTCAGGCATGCGTGGCATTTCCCCTCACTCGCGTTCAGTAACAACAACACACACACACACACACACACACACACACACACACACACACACACAGACACACACCCCTTTCCTTCTACCCTCAGGCCTCAGCGCACTCTGCAGCTGCTGCTGTTGTTGTTGCTTTGTTGTTTATTTCACTCTAACAGGACACAGGTATGCAGCACCATCACATGTGAAAACACTTTGTGTTTTTATCACAGAAGACGTAGAGGATAGTCTGAAAGCTATTAAAGAAAACAGTGGAAAAGGTGAGTAAGAAGATCCATTTTAACTGGTGTTTTACCAATATAATGCTGAATACAATGTCCAGAAATATTCTGATACTCCTTGGCATAATTCTTTGAAAGTACTGACCAAATGGTCTTATGTAGCCGTCATAAGCCCATATTCTGGTTATTAGAAAACTTAATACGATAGGTAGGGATACACCAATATTAACCATGCTACTGAGGTATCTAAACAGCGAATCCCATTAAATCTTCCTAGTAATTATAGCCAGAGGAAATTCATGTAAGCTGAAGGGATCGGTTAATCCTTTGATTAACTAAATGGCAGAAAATATTCAAACATAGAAAGGAAATTGACATTACCAGTCATACCAGACTGCAAAAAAACATTCTTAAGTCCCTTTAATAAAGAAGTACTTCACAGAGAATCCAAATATTAGTTTGCAGAACTGTGCACTGAGGTCAAACCCCATAACTGAGCATGGACCCAAGTTGAACTTCTGAATTCCTCTAGGCCTGATTTCTAGTAAGCCAGAAGTCCCAGAGTCCTAGTACATCCCTCGACAGAAGCACCCCTGGAGTGATATTTGTAGATACAACAATAAATAAATCAGGCAACTCTCCAGTTTACCTTGAGGACTCACTCACAGTGGCTGTCAAGACTTGGAGGGTTTGGTAGAAAAAAAAAAAAAAAAAGGCCATCTAAGCTATCATACAAATTTAAGTCACAGCATCTTTCTAGCTCGACTTTAAATGACATATCTAAATCCAGTATTATTACAGAGATTTGCTCTGTGACTTTTACTACCCAATGAATGGTAAGCAAGTGCCTCACCTGCAGCATTTCAAATGCTGATATTTTCATTTGGGAAAAAAAAAAAAAAAATCAGTGTGCCAGTCAATCTTGTCAGCAGGGGCGATTCAAAATACTGCAGCTTTAATGCTTTTTTTTGTTTTCAACCCACTGGTGAAGCTCAATAATGACATTAACAGAAATTCTCATGTCATTTCCAGGCACCAAAAGTGACAAGCTGCATGGCTAAGTAAGATGCTAAGGCAGGCAGTAGTATGGGGAAAAGCAACTTCGGGGAGAACTCAGGCAATGTTTTTTTTTTTTTTTTTTCTTCACAGATTCGGAGGTGTTTCCTCTCACTAAAAGCAGCTTCTAAAAATACCTGACTTCCCAGATCTGCTTCATTAAATACAGTGTGTTTCCTGGCAGTGCTGTGCTGGCTGGCTGGCGATTTGTGTTGGCTGGCTGTTTTGCTTAGCTGGGTGACTGGTTGGGGTTAGTGAGAGCATCAGGCCCTCACATCTCTTCAGCCTCCTATATATTGCACTCTAATCCCTCTAGTGAATGTAGAGGAGACACCAATGAAGAAAATCACTAAAGACTAATTCTTGGTTACTTGAAGTGTAAATGGTGGCCATGAAACACTTGCAAGAGAAACATAACAAAGCGTAGAAATAAAATGAACAACTTTATCCTTCATTTGGCTCAGGTGCTGGATGTTTGCAGGCATAGTCTAACACCTGGCTGTGTACCCACCTGTCCTTAGACAGGCAACAGCCCAGAGAAAACCTCCAACCATATGGACTAATGTTGTTTCTCTACACATTCAAACTGACTCCACAGCACTTCAATAATGAACACCTTGGTTTTTTTTGGTTTTTTTATAAATGCGACTCTTGAATTGTAGTACCTGTGAAATGTTGCAAGCAACCATGTGCAGTGCTTTGTGTAACATTTCTATTCCATACCCAAACTTGGTTCAGCCTATCATCACCAGAGCATCAGAATAGTAGTGGTTCTGATGCCAAGGTCTATTTCGGTAGATGACCATCTGCAGCTTTGCGGCACACGGTGCCCAGACTTCATCCTGGCATGCCGTCCGGCATACATTCTCCCTGCTGGGACAACGTCTGGATTCAAAATGATACATCTTCATTTCACATTGACTTCAAGGAGGTCCTAATCCTGATTAAGCACAGCAACATCTGCCCTGAGCTAAAAAGCTGATGGGGATAAGTTTGTGTTCATTGCGAGCATTCCTACCAGGTTAAAATGGAGCGCTCTGCAAACACTGAGTAGGCCATTAGTCGATTACTGAGCAGATAGTCACTGGACTGCAAATCCTGAAATTATACTTCAGTTTGGTTACGTTTTATATGTGTATGTTAGGAATAATGTGTGTTTTCATGTGTATGTTTACATTGGGGGTCATACTTAGGACGATGCAACTAAGCTGGATATCATATACATAGCTTACACTGCAGTATCTGTCTGTATGTCTGACTGCAGTTTCCCTGTCATTCAGATGACAGTGGCTGCTTGCTGGCACACGCACACAGACTGCGGTGAAATGCCATTGCCCCGCCCATTTCTCCAATGTATCTCCCTCTTCTCTTTGGGATATACATGTATGCCTCGTTGTCTGCCACCTCAGTGGAGCCTGACATTCTGTACAGTCCTATTAACCGCTTCAAATATGACATCTGGATTTAGGGTTTCCTTTTTCCTCCATTTAATTTCATTTTCGCAGTGAGTTTCTTGAGGATACACACAGTATCCTTTTTGTGAGGCAGCACTCCTTCTTTAAAAAGGACAAGCTGCGGGTTCAGCAGGGACAGTTGTGCCCAGAGTTAACATCTGTTAGGACAGGACACTGAAACTATTCTCTCCAACTGGAGAGCCTGCACAGAGACTTTAGGCTAGTCCTTTCAAGTGTAATGGTCTGATAAGATAGCATGGTCCCATATGGTGTCACAGTAAAATGTAATTGTATTGATCTGTTGAATACAAAGCTTCATTTCACATGAAAGAGGCCTGTCAGGGGTTTATCCTTTTCTTATAAATACACAAACCTCATGCTTGTTTTGCCAATTTCCTATCTGCTCAGGGAGTTAAAAGCTCGCAGCCGGCGGGTACTTTATGGACAGCTGAAAAAAAACACAAGGAATAAAGGCAATTACTGCTGACTTTGTGGCATGTTTGCACACTGATAAGGCCAAAGAGGACCAGTGATGGGAAATGTTTGGCAGCATTCAACAATGCACTAGTTTTCACTTGATTCCTCCACATCAAAGAGTGTGCTAGAATACCAAAATTAGGGGCTATATTACCTTAAATGTCTCCTTTATTCCATGTGCTTGAAGGTGACAATCAAACAGCCGGTGTGGGCTACCATTAAATGCAAAGGCGCCAATTACACTAAAAAGCCATAACAGTGCAGTAAACATCGAACATGATAGGTTGTCCTCATTGGTAATTGGGTAACAACAGCACCAAATATGGCAACTGCACAAAGCCTGTGCAGTGGAGTGTAAAAAACGTCACTGTTTACAAGTCTCTGAACAAATTGGGAGTTACATCACCTTCAGCAAGTTTCACTCACAGGCTCAGCACAGACACAGCTCCTCAGTTTCAACCTAAGTTTTGGTGTTAATCAGATTTTACCATGTCGCAAGTCTCCCATTCACTTCCGGTCTCAAACACAAGTACTGCAGTCACCATACAGAAGCCATAGGAGTAACAGACTGCAGTACCATAACTAATCTCTACCATATTTAGTTTAGGGAAAGAGTTTCAGTGGTAGATCAACTACAGAGAGCTGGGGTCAACAGTGTGATATGATAAGCATGGCCCACGAGACCTGGAGTAGGGTTTTTGCTATACGGGCTCAGGACAGGCCCGTGGGTCAAAGGTCAGAAGCTAGAGGCCAAAGGCCCGAGATGGGGCAGAGTATGGCCATACTGTGCCAACAGCAGAAGAGGGCAGCCGACAGCTGACGGGCCTTATACAGTCCCGAGCCCACACTTCCTATTGGCTATCGGTGACATCATGTGTATATCCCCATTTTTCACCTCCTCTTTTCAGGGTGGGTGGAGAGTTCAGTTCTTCCTCCTCCTCCTCCTCCTCCTCCTCCTCCTCCTCCTCCTTCTCTCTTTCCCTCCACTCAACGAGGCCGTTTCTCTCTTTCTCTCTCTCTTTCTCTCCATCACACACACACACGCAATGGCAAACGCACATGCACACACAAAAACGTGTGCACACACACTAACGTATTCAGCTTTATTTGCCCCTTTTAGGGACCTCAGCAGTTCACATGGCCACCCTTGTTCGGGAGGAGGGAAGAGAGAGGGAAGCAAGGAGCCAGAAAATGAAAGGAGAATGAAAGAACTATGAAGGAATGAAATCTATCTCTCTATCTATCCTTTGATGGAGGTGCGTGTGAGTTGTCTTCCTCCGTTGGTGTGGAAACTACATACTGTGTGTGTGACACTCACAGGATGTGGCAGGCACAGAGGGCTCAAAGTGTACCCTTCATAGTTTCCCCCCTCTGCCACATCACACTTAGTTACCATTAATATACACCATGTGGTCTGCGATGGGTCAGCGTGTGGTCTGTTAGCATGAGGCTGAATGAGACACACAAACAGAGCCATACACCAACACACAGACAAACAGACACAGACACACACACACACACACACTACACATATGCTATGATTTCTTTCAAGCAAGCCTTTCTTAATTGACACAAGCCAAGTGAGGAGAATTGCTTGGTGCATCATGCTTCACAATATGTTATTGTGAAAGTCTAGGTCTGACATTTTCACTAGCAGACAGCTCACTATAAATTACCAGCTGGGCTTCACTGTGATTTGTCTCCAGTAATGAAACAAAAGGATGCTCAAAGGGAAAGAGAGAGAGACACACGGAGAGAAAAAGACCCAAGGAAGAAGCATATTGAGAAATAATTGCTCAATATAAAAAAGATGTGCTGGAAGAAAAGGAGAAATCACACCATTTATTTATCCATTGTATTAAAACAGACATTTAGCAGAAGGATGTGGCTGTTTGGGGAGGTCTTAATCACTGGGATCAATCCCTGTGCCAGACAGGTGTTCCATGTCTAACGGGGGTGGAGGGGAAGGTTGGAGGGGAGGTGACAAAAGTGAGTGTAAATCAGCCAGTCAAGCTGACCTTCCTCTGCTCTGCGACAATCAGATGCAGTGTTCAGTCCGGGGATCACATCCCTCCATTAGAGATTAGCTTTTAGTCGGATTAAGGAGGAGTCAGTGCGCATAGGAGAGGTGAAATGTCATCATAGCACTGCAGGAGAAATCAAGGGGGCTGCAGCAGGGAAAAGGGACAGGGCAGAGGGGTTTTGTTGGCACTGACGCAGGTGGAGAAGGATGTCCTCGGATCTGCATGGACTCTGCAAAGACTAGATGTTAAACCATGTTCAGCCCAGGCCCGCATGGTAGAGCACAACAGCTCCCAAACTCCCTCCCATCAAGAGGGTCCCACTACAAAGATAAGTTGAAGCAGCATCATTAAAAACTCGACAGGTGTCAACATACAGTAAATCAGAGCATTCAAAGGATGGCACAGAGGGCAGAGAGGACACGTCAGTAGAGAAGCAGAGAAATGGGAACAGTGAATAAGCCTGCCTCCAACCACAGGAAGTGCTAAGCCCCCACCGTGTCAAACATAAGACTTCCAGAAATGACTGAAACAAAATACCCACGCTTTCTCCCCCAAACAAACAATGACCTCCATTGTGAAATGCAGTGGTACACTCGCAGTCAGAGGAGACATAGAGACACCGTTTGAAAACAGTGGGCTGTACCCCCCCCCCCCTCTCATACTCCCCTCTTCAGGCCACAGACAACTTTCTCCTTCAGCTGGGGGCTGGGACATAGACAGCGGACACGCAACACTGCAGCCCACTTTGGACCCCCCCCACTTAGAAAAAATATGCCTTTGTCTTCCTGTCGTTACAGACCTCACACGACTCAACGGACCGGGCTGCAACAGTATTAAAGCACCGACAGGGGGCCTGAGCCATGGGAGAAAGGCAGGCTGCACTGCAGACATGTCACACACATCCACCGAGAATGTAAACAAGTCTGGAGAGCCGTTTTTCCCTTGTTATGGCCCAAAATCTATGACCTCTCATAAATGGTTGGGGAATAATCAATAATAATGTGAGCAAGGTCAGTCTTAAATAGATACATTTAGTGCAGCAATACCTATTCTGATTTTCTTCTACATTTATTCAACCAGTAGTGCACACACAAAACACATATAGAATACAGCATTTATACCACAAAGTACTGCAAACAATCTTCATCATGTCTCACAGTCTGAGCCCTTGCTTAGAATAAGATTTCAGACTTATAATTCCTCCAGCTCAGTTTCATCCAGCCTGAGGGTTTCCCCTTAACAGATCACTTTACATCAGTTTTATGCCATTCTTAAGAGACCACTCTGTTCCTCTCGCATACGTGTGGGAATCTCTGGAAAGAGGACACTGCACCAACCGCACAGGCTGCAAGCCTAGGAAGAGCCAATTCTATATTTGCTTGAAAACTACTGTATCCCTGCTCTCCCCAAATGCAGTAATTTGGTGGAGTTATTTCATAAATGTCTCGTTAGCTATTATTGGTTTGAAAGCCACCAAATTGCGCATCATAACCTGTAACAAATGGAAGGCCTGAGGATATATTTACTGTTCCACAGAAGCACTGCTGCAGCTCTGGATCGGGTTCAGAAAAAAATCCTTACACCTAATAACAGAGGAAACTTGTGGTTCTAGTACTTAAATAAACCAAAAGCCATGCAGATGATGATACAAAGACTCTTTGTCACATTTACATTCTTAATACAATATTAACTTAACTAATGGACATGAACTGTAGTTAAACATTGCCTGTGCCTGAATGTGCTCTGAGTTACACATTATATTGTCCTCACTTTTGAACAATGAAAACACAAGAACAAGCCAGAGGAGAGAAGGATTCACACCTGCTACATCAGTGATTTCCTCCAGAATGCACTTAGACAAACATGAATGTGCGCACACACTCATACTTTCAAACAGCCGGCGCTGCACTGGCTGGCTACAGACAGCCAGGGGACAGATAGCTGGCTGAGAGAGGAAATGGGAGCACGCTGCTCAATCAATGAGCCATCAATCACACACACACAGCGACGGCGCAAACACAGGAAACAGGAGACCATATCCTTTAACTACCACTCAAAAGAAAGCCATCAAAGTGCTGGCTCTCACTCCAGGCCTTTTTCCATGGCCAAATTTCCAAGCACTGCTTTGTCTTGTGGTGGTTTGATTAGAGCTAATATTACTTTGCCCTGACCCCTCTCAGCGGAGTTGTGTGTTTGTGTGTTTGTGTGTGTGTGTGTGTGTGTGTGTGTGTGTGTGTGTGTGTGTGTGTGTGTGTGTGTGTGTGTGTGTGTCCTATACAGTCTGTTGCAACACAACAGCTATCTGCTATCCTAACTACCCCACTGCTGCCAGGCATCAATGTACTCTGCTGAGGTCTCAGACAGCAAAGGGTTGTGAAAAGGCTGGCAAGGAGGCGGTAGCAATCATACAGTGACACACTTCTGTCGTCTATTTGGTACTTGAAGGAAGGGTGGAAAGAGTGAGCATGTGAACACAACATCAGAGAAGGGATCTAGCTAGTGGTTACTATCATTACTATTATTATTATTAGAGAGTAATCTGTTGATTAACTGACAACACTGTATTTTACAGGTCCGTCATTTCAGAATAATGTCCCTTTTTTTTTTTCAAAGAGTTTTTTGGAAAAGCCTCTATAATTTATACTAATTAAAGGTAAAACAGAGACAGAGGTAAAAAAAAAAAAAATGGTAGACTTCCAATTAATTAATTCCAATAGATTACTAGTAAAACCAAGAGTCTTTTAGTCGGAGCACAGAAGTTCAGCTGGGAATGAAACATTAAATCTCTCTATGGCCTACAATTCAATATCTACTGTATGAAGAGTAAAGTTTCTAATAATAAATTAGTAATTAATGGTTGTAAAAGGAACAGCTGTATCAAGGACATTCCTATATCCCTGTAATTACTACCCAATTACATAGTTCTTTCCGGAATACCTCCTAGGAAATTATTAGGAAATTACAGACCCATAAAGTGTAATCTCTTTTTCAGCATTTATATTGTCTCTAAAATCTGAAGAAATGAAAAATGTCCTTCACAAGTTCTGAAAAACGAAGATGCAACCATTTAAAATTGCTGGTTTTGTTCGACCAACAGTCCAAAACCTAAAGATATTCAATTTGCAATAATCTCACACCTGAGAAGATGGAACTGGTAAATGTTTTGCAATTTTGCTTTATCACTGACTTCAATGATGAATAGCTTAACAAAACTGGTACTGATAAACCTTTTGTGAACCTAAACGAACAAATTATTTTCCAGCACAACATCAGAGAGTCAACGGAAGAACCAGACAGCCCTCCAGATCAAAGGGACATTCCACCACTTCTTCCCAGCTCCATTCTGCCTGCAGGAGCACATTCCTGCTACATGTAGGCAACGTCAGGCACACCTGAAGAATGTTATTATTGCATCGCCTGTCCTCGAGGGGCGAAAAACACAAGTTCAACGAGTTGCCCGAGTGGGCTCACCCAGGTCTTACACTGTTACCAATGTTTCTTGGACGCAGAGCACGTCCAACTCGTTAACAGAGTTTTGAGTCGTCTCCAGGGTGAGCTGCGGCCATCGGTGTATGCAGGATCAGCAAAGTTAATGTACACGGCAACGTGTAAACAACACCAGAGGACGCCCCCGTGTCCCTGAGCCTGTGACAGCATATCCTCCTGTCTGCACTGTCACTCTGTGTCAGCTCTCATTACCTACAGCACTACATGACCAGCACTGAATGACTGACTGGCCAATGGCACCTGCTAACTACTGCTGTATGGGTGACAGTAGGGTGCTGGGATCACCATGACAACGCAGTGTTTGCACTATCCCTGATCTCGGTCGCGCACGCTGATTGGCCCTTATAATTATTAGCCACCGATTATGAATTGATAATAGATAAACAAATTTCAGTCTTGTGTTTTGATGTGTTAAATATTTATAACATAGTTTATAGAGCAGAAATACTAATACTACTATACTACAGAAGGGGTTCATGTTTTAAATATCCACGAAAAGCCAAAGCCGATCTTCCTGTGGCGATTATTGTCTACCTCACTGCCTTCACAAAGGTCCTGTCGGCGTTTTCACCAGCAGCCATAAGTTATTTGGAAAGCACTACAGCACTGGCGGAGATATACAAATGAAAAGGAGGAGCAGGCCTGAACATTCAACCCCATCTCCCTTGACACAAGAACCCCCCCTCCCCACGGAGACCTGAGGACAGCCATGCCAGCATTGTGTCAGCGGTTTAAGGGTAGACAAAAGTCAGCTAGCGATGGGGGTGAGGGATCGATCCATCTTGGCAGCCCAACACTTCATGTCATGTTCATCCATGTCATATATATCAAAACAGGGGACACACTCTCTGTGACCTCAAAGACAAAAAAAGGAGGAATGTGACAGTGTTCGATCAAAAAAATAAAAATAAAATAAATGGCATATATATATATATATATATATATATATATATATATATATATATATATATATATATATATATATATATATATATATATATATATATATATATATATATATATATATATATATATATATATATATATATATATATATATATATATATATATATATATATATATATATATATATATATATATATATATATATATAATGAAGCATAACTTAGATTCTATTGACAATTGCATCCTGAAACAGAAAGCGAGAAACTAGAGAGAAACAGATCCACTCAAGATTACTTCATCACACTATTAATACTGTAATGGAAACAAGGTCTCTCAAATATATATGTTAATAAATGTGTATTCACTAACACCTTCTAAGGAAAGGAAACAATCTGGGTTTCCAGTTCCAAGAGAAAAAAATGTTGTCTGTATTTACTAGAAAGCTTAAATGAAATAATGCAAATAAACTACTGTGTACTTGTCTGGTGAGCCCCTGGGACGCCACTTTAAAATAACAGTGGCGTACATTTCATGGTGTCACTGTGATAACAGGGGAGCATAAGAATGATGTTTACAGACAATCCACACCTCACAGATATCCAAATGCAGTTTAAAAGCAGGGAGTCTGTCTTCACCAAAGCTGGTGAAGTGTTCATGAAAGTGTTGAGGTGTGCCTGTTACCTCTCATTTGGAGGACTGATCTGCTGTGGCTCCTAAGCGAGCAGCCTCAGGCGGAAGCACAGCCCAAATTGGGCCTTTGTTCCACACTGCACAGTGTCTCAGCAGAGGCATGAACAAAAACACAAACACACAAAGCCTGTGAAGAGGCAAGAGTGTATGTGTGTGGGCCTATCCCAGGCTCCTCCTCAGCCCCGAACAGTCACTCACACACACACACACACACACACACACACACACACACACACACACATAACCAACGCCACCACAAGCGCCTCTGAGCCGCGTCTCACCCACCCACACACATACACAACACACAACCTGACCCGCCTCCACTCTTGCTCTCTCTCCTTCCTTATTCCTCTACCGTCTCTCACTCTCTCCTTCCCACCCTCATTCATAAAATGGCCGCTTCACAACTCCAGCTGCTGGCATGGAATTTATGGATAAGGGGTCAGGGGCAGCAACGGGCCAGGAGGAACTTGTTTGTTCTATTTTTCCCCTCCCTTCCATCTCTTCATGCGGCCCAGTCTCTCCGTCTAGCCGTTTCCATCCTGCACTGCTAGGATTTGTCGCCCTAATTCTCCTCTTCACATACACCAGTCTTCCTCATCCCTGTCCCTGTCTTCCTCTCCCACCCCTCCCCTCCCCTCCCCTCCCTTCCAAAACAAACCTGATACCCTCATGGCCTGGGAGGGAAACTGAAGCTATGCGTCTGCCAGAGGAAGGCAGGAGCAGAGCAGAGCAGGGGCAGGAGCAAGCGCGGGTGGCTCCTCCTCAGAGGCCAGCGAGAGGGGAACGGGGACATTCTCAAGTTCCATCACTGGAACACAACCTCCATGTTTCTGTAGTTTTACCACATCACACGCACACACATGCAGACTCTCCAGGCATGCTTTCAAAGTAACATGAGATTCATTGCTATAACGTTTTCTCCCCCCCCCCACCACTCTTTGTAGTCCAGAAATAGGAGATTTTTTTGTCTTTTTATACCCAAACATTTTTGCAAGGTGGTATTTTGTCGGACGGATGATATTTGTTGAAGCAGTGACAAAACACGGCAGGGCAAATAGATTATGTCCCTGGGCAGCTCATTCCAGCCTGCCACAGAGTTTTATAAACTGATCAATCAGACAGTGATTGCACACCAGGCTTTGGTTCAGACAACACCAAAGGGTGCAATAATAAGTGTCACCGTGTGTGTATTTGTATGTGTGGAGGAGGTGTGTTTATCTAGTCTGAGGTGAATGAGTGCATGAGCACTAATGCATCTGCCCCCTCCCCACCCCGACACACACACACACACACACACACACACACACACACACACACACACACACACACACACACACACACACACACACACACACACACACACACACACACACACACACACACACACTACTCTGTAGCGTTTTCTGCTGTAAGCACACAAATTAAAACTCACTCAAGCAAGCGCTTTGGCCATCCATCCCCCTTCTTCCTCCCCTCGCTGCCACTCTCCTCTCCTGCTGTTCCTACCCCAAGCAAACGAGGTGACAAGGAAGGGAAGGAAGCCGGGTCTGTTCCGAAGCTGAAAAGACCCACGTATTGATGGAATGAGTTTTAATTTGGGGAGGGCGGGGCTGGGCCTAGGCTTCTGTGGTAGGACATGCACATGTGCCACACAAAAGGGGCATGTGTTTAGTCCGTGGCATGCTCACACACACATGCACACACATATGGCACACACAGTGACAAGGGTCAGTCTTGGGATAAAAGAGAAAAAGTCAACCACATGGTTTACTCTATTGCTGCATACAGCTCCTCACAAATGACATGTCTCCTGTTTCTACATCATACATCTAAATGAGGACACCAGACTTAACTATATATATATATATATATATATATATATATATATATATATATATATATATATCTGTAAAAGAAAAGGTATGGTATCTAGTTATATAATCTCTGTACCAGTAATGACACTGTTACTCTGCTTCACATCCCATAAAAGGAGCACATTTAGTTGTTCAGCTATAACCAGGATATTGCATTTCCCCTCCTCAGCCCACAGGTTTCAGCCCACGCAGGCCACCTTCAGCCCACCACCCACCCACCCTCTGCCTGCCTGTGTTTCAATCCTGGCCCCACTCCACTCTAACTTTCCACAGATGGGCACAGAGCTGTGTGGACGTGCGTTGAGCATTCAGTGTACGTGCGTCAGTCACACCACAGCCCAGGGATCAGAGGATCAGAGATGGAGATGAGGGACACGGGGGTGGGGTATGTGCAGGGGGGTGGCAACATCAGATGCCATATCTGAGCTGGCAGAGCAAAAGAGGGGCAGCAGCAAACGGATGAACCAACATCCAGGCTGTGCTGCATAGTGTGGTTATGGCTGCCTGGCTATTTATATGTGTCCCTCCTTCAGAGAAGGAAGCCGCTCCTATTGGATCCAGATGTGAGAGGAAGGACAGACAGCAGCCCGACTGAAAGGTGGCAGCCTGGACCCAGCAGAAGTTCTGCTGCTGCAGAGCAACTGTGCTGTCATAGGGAGACCGCTATGTCAATCCACTACGACAAGGAGAAAAGACAAGGTTACATTCACCTTTGAAGAGGAACAACAGGAAAAATATTTGCTGCATTGGTTGTCGCGGTAGAGAGTGAAAAAGGCATTCAAGTGAATTAATTTTTTTTCCTTTAGATGTTAAAACGTTCAAAAACAAATGAACATAAATCTAGGTCAAATAAAAGAACTTTGGTGACCGTATCTTTTTCTGGAACTATCATTGGACATGAATATTTCATTGACCTTGTTCATCCTGCGTAGGTGAGTCATGGGATGAAGCGGGTATGGTAAAAAGCATTCTTGTGACAAGCTAAGGTCGCAGCCACATCAGAGGCTTCAAAGATTAAATCACGCTGCTCTCAGCCAGCCAACTAACATAACTTAACACTGCTCTCCTCCTCCCCCTGCCTGACCAAGGCACTTGAATGACAATGAGTGCTTGTGAGACAGGGCTAAATGTGTTGTGACCCCTGATGATGGATTGCCAGTAGCCAGCCCCCAGTGGGCTACGAGCCCATTGATCCACTAGAGGATCCAATGACACATCATCAATCCCTAGGCTGTGCTCCCTGATATGTAGAGGTGGAGAAGAGTCTAGGGAGGATAGGGAAGAAGGCCCTCAGTATTTTCCTCCAGAATAAGTCGAAATGATGGAGGAACTTGTCCGTCTGTCCATCAGTCCAAAGTCCCTTCTCTCACCATGACTGATTGTTGTCCTTCTGTCTAAGTCAGGCTCTCACAGCCACTGGACATGATGCAGGAGACAGAAGAGGCTCTGCACAGCTGCTAATCTAGTCACATCTGGCTCTATCAGCCCACACTTATGCCTCGTCCACAGTGAATGGATGTGGACAGGGAAGAGTATTCTCAGAAATGACATACTGATCCCTTGATCCGCTGTTGCATCAGATATGTCTGGCATGAGAAAGTTGATGCAAGCACAGACACATGCGCACACACACACGCACACATACACACACGAGTACTGTTTGTGGTTGTGGGACGTGAGGTCTGAACAGGAGCCATTGTGGACTGCGCTACCAGGCAGCCACACTGACTGGGGCCCAATCTCCCCTCTGATATGGCTCGAGCCTGAACACCGACGTCAGCCCACAAGCAGCCCGCGTGACGTCAGCACATGTGTGCTTTGACCAAGCGCCTGAATGACTTGGTTTCATACAGAGGGAGGTGGAGAGGATGGGAAGGAAGGCGAGCACGATCCGGATGTCGCAGTCGTTTGCGGCCCCCCAAAACAGAAATTGAGATCAACTTTGATTAGAGCAAGCAAAATAAAACACCAGTATTTCACAGCGAGCATCACTGTCAGTGTAATGGTATAATTATGTGTCTGTTCTCAAATAACTCTGAGGCATTCCTGGTGCCCACAGTAGGGCCAGTTTTCAAATAAAATAGCACTGTCTGGTTGACCAGCGGCTGTTGGCTTGTATTTAAAGAGAAGTGATACAGATGGCAAAGGAGAGAGCAATAAAAGTAAATCATTTCACCAGTCAGGGGTACATCAGTGTCATGCCAGATTGGATAAACAGGTTTCTTGGAATAAAATCAGACCTTTGGGTAAGTCAATATTCTGCTTTGTTCCTTTTGCTTCTTTTGTAATACAATGTTCTGTTTTCTCCGTCCAGTGCAGGGTAACAAAAACAGCTGGTGTTGTATTACATTAGCTAATAAATGACATCCTGATGCTGAGCTAACTGAGTTGTCTGTTTGGTTGGACGAAAAGTGCTAGGAGGAATGTCTCATAGGTAAAAAATTAGGTTTGCCCATGGAATTAATTTTTTCTCCTTCCATCTCACAAACATAAAATCGCAAATACCGACTCTAGAGCACATTCCATTGATCCCTGTGTCGCCCCTGCACCCTCCTGGTACCTGAACTGTTGGCTCCAACCACCCACCCAGGCCACCCGCCACAAGGGAAGCGGGAGAAGGGTCCGGTATTCCACAAGCCTACGTGCTACATGACACAACCGCACACACAGAGGGGCAAGGCAAGGAGGCCCCTACCCTCACAGCACATCCCGTCACACTCAATCACAACCACACACACACACACACAGACTTAAAAACACTTTGGCACTGGGCAGAACATGAAGACGTAAATGATTTCTTATTTCTTCGGAGTATCTGTTGCCTTCAGTCCACCATTTGGTCAAACGAGCAAAGGAGCTCCACCTGCCACCCTGGCCACAAGACTATCAAAACAGTTTTGAACTTGGGGCTGTTGACCAATGAGGAGTAAAGAGGGCCTAATGGGCTTAAGTCAGAGACCAGACTGCCCACTGCTCTCCTGAGCCTGTTTGACCAGCTGTCCGTCTGCCCAAAGACAGAGTAGAGAGCTCCTCACGCACACACACAACCACCCACTTGAGGGAGAGAGCACCAAACACACTCCAACCTTCAGTCCCCCCACCCATCTGCTGCACCAACCGCCAAAATCAAATACAACAATAGCAAAGAACCTGTGCTTGGCTTCCTTCATTAAAGCCTCAGGCAATCAAAATACATACATTTATCCTCATCACACATCTGTGTTGCAAGGTGACATGAAACCTGGGCCAGAAAGCTTCGCAAGTCATCAATTAGATGTTTGAAATTTTTGTCATTTCTACCAATGTAATTTTAGCTTAAAATTTTATTGTTTAATTTAATGGTATATGTTTTTGTCTGTTTTGATTTTAACATCGTGGGACCATGATAGAAATAAGTGTTATTCAATGAGAACCCTGAATAAAACAAAAACAAAAAAATCTAATCCAATATTACACAGAACTTGTGACAGACAGGAGCTATCAAACCAAGAATGGGGGTGAGAGCATCCCGCAGTGTGTGTGTATGTGTCTGCCTCAGCACTGCGTCTTCGTCCACATTCTTGTCATCAGAGGTTGGCAAAGAGCAGGTTCACTCAGTGGGATAGAGTTTGTTAAGCCTCAATTATACACCCTTGCGGACGCGCACGCGGACAGCTGCGGACACCACGGACACGTGGCTGTTCTTAATATACTGCTTTCTAGTCCGCTTGGAGTCCGCTTGGTGTGGACCACGTGCAGTCAGTGGCCTTTACGGACGTCCACACAGAGCCCCGCGTACACCCTCTGACGACAAAATTTACGTCCCTCGGACCCTATTGGACACTCATGTACTCGCAGATGCGGAAAGTGTAACACTAGCCTCAGACATCCCTCAGCAGTGCACTGTCTGCTGCCCGCCCCCCCGTTCTCCCTCTTCCCCCAGCCAACATTTCCTCTGGTGTTAACCAGATAGTGCTGCGAGATGAATGACCACATTAATTGTCTTTGATAGCTCAGGGATCTGCTTTGTGCACAGGAGGGAACAGTGTGTATATGTGTACTGGACAGGGTCATTTAGTTCAACTCTGTACGTATGTGTGTGTTTGGCTGTGTGTAAATGTGCTTGCATACACGTTTACAGAAACAACTGAAAATTGTTACATTTGGACTACACTTGATGGGCGATTCATCCCCGTACATTCACTGTCTCCTGCTCTAAATGAAGCTCATAATGGAACACGTCAGCAGGCTCCTAACCCCACTTTGTAGGATGGACACATGAATGCGTCTGGTCTTGTGTTCTCACCTCTCCTCAGAGGTGAGCCCCTTGTCAGGCAACAACAACTCTACCTCTCTCTCTCACTTTGCTGCAGCTGTCAGGGAAGGCCCAAAGGAATCTGGCCTGTTTCCTCAGCTCACTGAAGAGACACTCTTCTCTGACTCTCTCTCTCTCTCTCTCTCTCTGTCGTACATACAAATTTTTCCCTCTATCTTCTTCTCCCCATGGGGGGTAGGCTGTGAAGTGGGCACACTATGAGATACATACACACAGCAGGAGCGCATTGCAATGAACACCTGTCTCAAAGCAGCCACAGGTGTCCGGCCGTGATACATGGCCTTACCCACACATCTGGGAGATCTTAGGATTCGCTGTCACCCAAAACATCAGCCTGAAGACTATGTGGGAGAGCTATGCATGCAGGGTTTGCCTGCATCTGTTGTTGTGCAGCAGTGCTGTATCATTATGGCACCTTTCTCCAGAGGGTACCTCTAATCCAGTTACAGATTTAAACAGGGGAAATGGTTCCAAGGCATCCATCCCACTTATCCTCGGATCACAAGGAGAACAGAAAAGCTTCTTGTCAACCCTGCAGGGACTTCAAAAGGGTTCAACAGTCTAAACATTTGTAGAAATTTCAGGAATTCACCATAGTTGATTGCACCTGACCCGCAAATAGTCTTGAATTCCTTCCCATTAATCAAATCCTGTGATGAAACAGGCACAAATCTTAGCCAGAGAGCGTGAGGCATATGAGAAATAGAGAAATCTATGTCTATTAATTCTTATTTACACTGGAGGAAATGGCAGAAAGGCAGGCAACATCGCACTGTGTGCAAGAGACAGTGAGCAGCCTAGTAGTAGATGCCATAGACGCATGACATCCAAAGAACATGATCATATATCTCTGGGGTTAGGGAAGAATGTAAGTGACGAAGCCAAGAGCAACAACAGCAATACAGCTGGACCATTCCCACTGCACAACTTCATAGAGAAACCATCAGCACTCCATATAGCTCAAAGCCAAGCCCACACACACTATGCCTCATGTTCTCAGTTGGAACCAGTCCAAACATGGGACAATGCGACATCAGCAGTGAATATGAGAAAAGACAACATTTAATTTTAGAGGAAAAGCAACACCACCTAACATCGCCTTTTACATTAAAGCTCAATAATACTACATAAGTTGAGCAAAAATAATAGATGTGTCGTCATTGGCTAATCACTGTTAAAAGGAATAAGAAGGAGTGGAATTTTCTAAAAATACCCTGATTTGTTGGGGTCTTAGAGGCTAAACACTGCATTCTGGAGAAGCTGAGCTGAGGGAAACTGGTGTAACAGCGGATCACTTACTGTCATGCATTCTTTATTTGAGCCATGCCCCCCTTGATTGCCTTAGGTAACCTCACAAACGCATGCTGTGGAATATGTGGTTAAAGTGCTGTGTGATGCTAGACCTGAACAAAAGCTGTTTTACTTGAGTCTCCTTTCCTGGTCTGGTGCATGGTGCTAAATGCCAAACATCCGCTGTTACGAAGCCATACAAAGCTCTGGTGTCTACAAAGAAAACTCAGTATGATAGCCTTCAAGGACTCATCCATATTTTCCACTTGATTGTATGCTGGAGCAAAATGACACAAGGAAAAAGTAATGAGTCACTCAGTATGAATGCTGGCTTACATTGTTTAGCCATGCTGATCCAGTGAATGGGGGTTAGAGAGAAAGCTAGGCTGTTCAGTTGCCACAGGCCTGGACAAGCTGAGAGGTAGTGGATTGAGAAATTAAGTTTTTAGAGGACAGGGGTTATGTCCTCTTTCTGTCTGTGACATTACATAAAGGCAACGGTGTTATCCTTTTGTAACAGTGGAAATGAACTGTACTGACAGCAAAGACAGTAGTCTTTTATGTAATCCCTGTCCAGACCGAGGCATTTTTTTTTTTTTTTTATCCTGGGTAAGCAGGCCAACAGTGCCCACAGGCTGAGAGGTCTTCCAGCTTGGCAGCTGTTTGGTTGAGGATCAGCAAGAGGATGAGGAGGAGGAAGAGTCCGGAAAGGAGGACATCAGATGAGGAAGAAAGTGCATGGGATGGCAGCTGGGCGAAAACAAAGGGAGGAGAGTTGGAGATGGAGTGTCGACAGCTTTCAGATATAGAGTTGGTCTAGAGTTTATCAGACAAAGCAAGTGATGTGGAAACAATAGGCCTTCTTCCAGTTTTCCCTGTTAGGGTCAGACAGTGAAAAGACCCCCCCTGCTGTGCCCTACAAAAGCATTTGAAGCAAAGCACTGTTTGTGTGTTACACAAGCTTCAACTAAGGCATATACCGGGCATGAAGAACAACAGACAATTTCATGAGGCAGACATGTCATCACCAGTGAATAATACTAACACTGTGACAATATGTAAGACACAGTAAGCCTGAGTCAATACCAATTGGCTCATTTAACAGAGTCTGCCCATTGTCTGCCCTCTTTGGCCTCCCCCATTCCTCATTACCGTTGTATCTCCTCTCCTTATCTCTCTCATAGACAGAGGAATCTTCAGTATGCAACAAGAATGCCAGCAGGGAGACCAGCCGCAAGACTGAACTTAAGTAACCCTGGCTGAGGGGGTAAAATGTTACAGGGCAGTCAAAATATAAATATGGTGAAGCTCAACAGACAGCTTTGCCAATCTTTGATTTCAGAGAAAAGAAGTTATTGTTGCTTTTTCTTTTTTCTTTCCTTTTTTTTTGGACTATTTGATTGAGCTTGATTCTGATGAGATTTTAAGTTCAAACCATGTAAAGGACTATGAAGTCCATCAGTAATCAGAGATGCCTCAGCAGTGCCAGATTGCAAGGCATCAGTAGCTACTAGTGACCAGTCAAGGCTCAGAAATTTTCTCTGGGCAAAAAGAAATGATTCCAATGAAATCAAGGGAGAGGCTTTGTTTCCAATAACATTCACATGCTCTTGTTTATTCCTGTTGAAGACAATTTCTTCCATGGATTTAATGGAGCGGTACACTTTAGAAAACTCGATTAGCAGATTTATGGTCCTTCAGCCCATGGTCACCGGCACACATATGGCAAGAGAAGAGAGAAAGGCAGTTAACAGAGAATAAAGGCTACCCACATGAGCAACGAAAAGCTCTGGATCCAATAACACAGGGGCCATGCACCTATTACCTCTAAGGAATCAATTCAGAAGTGATAGCAGCAATGATAACCGATACTCAGATTAAATATAACACTACTGCGCAGATATTCTAACACAGAAATACAATTACCCTCTCGATATAACCTCAATTTCACTGTAAATTTTTAAAACAACGAGGAGCTATCTTGGCTTCAGTGTTAATCCGAGTAGCCCCATGTCAAATGCTGGGTGTCCAGTATTAATAGCAAGTGCAATGACTCTGGAATCGCTGCATTACCTAATAGATTCTGTGATTTAACTGACTTAGATAAAGAGTCCAGACTAAACTAACAGACCATTAATCGGCATTTGTAAGAGGCTATTGGCACAAAAAGGCTCATTCATTTCTGCTGAGCAGCGCAGCTTACTTAGAACAATGACACTGGGCACTCATGAGGGTATGAGGCCACACTTGAGCTAGCTTATGATCCACACAGTTCACCAAAGTCATGGGGGCAGGGGAACGGAGAGATGAAGAGGGGAGAAAACTAAACAGTAGAGAACCTTGAAATCTCCTAAATGTTTCTCGGCTGTCCGAGATCAGAGATGCCCTGCTCCACATGGACAGGTAACAACACCGGCTTCGGCATTGTAATCCCAATTAGAAAGCCTTTTCTCTCTGATGATGCCCACGACAGACCTAAGATGGGAAAGGATGCCAAGCAATTAACTGGAAAACACACTGGTTCAACAGTCATGGTCTGGAAGCGTTTTAATAAGCTGGAAACTATTTCCAAAATGGTTGACGGTTCTGATGCCGACCAGAGACAAAGGCCTGCATTGTAAAAGGCAGAGCGTGTATTTTTCTTCGCTGATCAAGTTTACTGCCAAGAGGCAGGGAACAGGCGACAGACCCAAGAGCAGTCGCCGTTGTTTCTTTAGGCCCCACCTCCCCCCACCCTCTACTCCACCTCTAACACACACACACACACACACACACACACACACACACACACACACACACACACACACACACACACACACACACACGCACACGCAGCCTTCTCCACCACAAAGGCAGACATGCGAGACCTCCTCCATTGAGCTATGTCAGAAAAATGCCACGCTGCAGACCATCCCCACAGTGGCCTGTCGCCAATATCCTGAATCAATGTGCAGTAATATACCTTCTGAGTGGCTCAAATTAGGGTTAAGTATTTACGTGAAAAAATTAAAGTCAGTAAAACCACTAGAGATTCCTGGAATGGGTGTGTCAGTTAGTTGACGGAAACATGAAAGGAGAATGAAAAGAAATAATGTCACAGACAAACGCACTTCCAGGCACAATGCCTCTGTAGCAATTAGAGTCAGAGATGCTTTTCATTGGCGTCTCTATGTGTCACCCTCAAACAACAGCCCTATTCCAAAGTTCAGTCAAACAAAAACATACACACAAGCACAACCCACACATATGCACAAAAAACCAAATACACCCAACTGAAGGATAGATTTCTCCGTTTCATTTTTTATAGTTAAATTTCAGTTCCTTCTCCGCTCACTGTTTCCGCAGCCTAAGCTGGTGGTGGCTGATTAGCTGAGGGGACGCTTTACCATGTGGCCTGGTCATATTTCAGAGCTGTGGGGTTGTTTCTGGGACCATTGGGATGACAGACTTGCTTGATCTTCACTTTGTCTTACATAGATGTCAGTGTGACCTCACTGCTGGGTGGGGGTACGTGAACCTCCACCTTTCTCCTATTGTCTCAATCCTTATTCACTCTTGACGTTTTCCTTCTCCTTCTACTTCCTTCAGTAGCCGTCCTCTCTGGCAAGACATGACCCGCCCAGCTCATACTCACTCCATAAATCAGGAGATACGTCTCCGTCGTTGCACTTAAAAAGGAGCCGGGGCTCTGCATTTTTTTGCTGTGCCCGAGAGGCCACTTCCTCCCACTGCACTAGAGCCAAGAGTTTAAACATATGCTTGTGTGCAGCATTTTCTGACACCCGCAGGCACAAAGTGACGCAACGAAGGCAGAGGTGTCTGTCTCCATGGTAGCACCAAAGAACATGTTTGGCAGAGCATGTACTTACATGCTAGGAAATAGCAACCCCCTTTGATATTTACATACACTCCAATGCAAAAATCACAATGTGTGCTGCTATGCGGCTTGCACAGAAACAGATAGATAGTACATCACTTGGTTGTTTTTAACATAGTGTTGAGATTTGTCAAAAGTGTACAAAGATTGAGACTGTGTGCGTTAACAGGGGTTTTGGTGTAGATTAGCAAAAAGGAAAGAAAAAAAAGAAAAAAGAAAAAGAAAAGACAACACAGAAAATTGCACAAATTGAGGGCTTCCAAAAAATTCCCTAATTAAACTAAAAACAGTCAAATCCAAATTTTAAGAGCTTAATAACTGCTATTAATCCTTAAACTCAAGTAGCAGTGGAGGCAGTGATTTGAAAAGGTCACAGTCTTAAAGGCATCCCTGGTGGTCTGAAATATTTCCTTTACTTAGGCCAACATGCTTGTGTGATTACACCAGCCACTTTAGGCTTTCACTTAATTAAAACACTGGCCAGTGTACCACAAGGTGTAAAAACTTCAAGAGCATTCCAGGTTTGTGATTCTATATGGTACCTGGGCCCCTCACCAGGCCAAGGGGGGCCAGCTGGGTTGTTTTTACGACCAGGAGGCTTCCAGAGGCACAGAATGCTAATAATACCACGGCTGCAGGGAGTAGGACAGAGTCCAGCATATCTAACCGTTCCTCTATGTGCCAGTCATGGCACTGGTGCCAACCCAGTTACTCACAGTCTGATTCATCCGCACAGCCTGTACACCCAGGACTGTCCTTAAGCACATGTAGAGGAGTCCAGCTTTTTCATTAAATTAATCTGCCAGCTAGAGTTCACATTTTCAGTCATAATCCATAATGAGCCAAAGAAGTGCTCCCATTGAATTTACCGCTCTCATAGCCACACTTAAATATGAGTTATGGATTCTCCAGTTCTAATGCTGCAATTCACAGACCTCTCCACACCTCAGTGATAAAATGAAGTCTGTCTCTCGGTCTCTTCGCTCCCCACACGCTCTCTTTCTATTGCTCACATACACATATGAAGTCAGAGTTAGAGAGAAGCAGTCAACAGCCAGTTGAGGGTCGTTTGATAGAGTAAACCTGGCAGTATGCTCCAAATGAGGCCAAAGTTGGCGTGTTGTCACAGACAAAATGGCAGAATTGAGACCAAAAAGAGATACGGCGGAAACAGTTTATAGTGATTACGCTTACATTGATCACTCGCTTATGTGGACCAAAAAGTTTGGGACAGAATCATTCCTATACAAATGCCGTTTTAATCATTTGCTTATAGTAATCAATCAGTAGTCCGCTCACAGTGTTCATTTGGGGTCTTTTCATACATGACAACATATGGAAAAAGAAATTAAAACTGTTGTAACTTACTGCTAAAAGCTGTCATATGCTTAGGCTCTCTTCCAGCGTATTTGTACGAGGTTTTTGGACTGCCACAGTGCTTAACGACCATCCCTGCAGGGAAGTGACCATCCCTTTTAGAGGGCATATATCGTCTACCTATATTATTGCACAGCTACCGCTGAAACCTAAATCTGGTCTACAATGTCATGTGAGTGGCTTAGCATGCTTGTACGTCCTTATTATGTTAGTTATGTAATGGTTAATTCTATATGTCTTAATTTTAAAGTTTACTTTGTGCCAACTCCCAGCATGACTGCAGGTGAATGCATGGATACCACTAAACAAACACACCTGGAGTTGCAAAGAGATATTCGAAAGTAGTAGATAGTACATACTGTAATATCCAGTTACACAATACTACTCCCTAATATCCAGAAGGAAAGGGTTCTGCTGAGCAGGGCAGATATAAACAGGTTAAGGGCTATAAATTATATTACATTAGCAACATCTAGGATAATATGTCTGGAAAAATTATGCAAAGTGAAATATTCTCTGCATTTTTCCAATTCCCACACACTTTTCTAGATTTTTCAGCTGCGTCATGTAAAAATTCAATTATTTGGGATGGCACAGACTATAGCTTCTACAAGGACTTTGGTGTAGCTGGAAAAACACTAACAGAACTTGTTGTGATGTGATGCTGGAGGAAGGCCAAGACACTCAGTGCCCACCACCACTCAGGGATATACTGTATCAAGCTTGTGGATGTCGGCCATTCTCCGTTTAGCCCCAGTCTAAGCCCTCTGTCTACTCAACTGTCACTCGCTCACCTTCCATCAACTTTCACCCTGCTGGAAATTTAAGGACCACACCTATCCAAAACTATAAAAGACTGTTGTGTAGATTGGATCATTCGTTTGCATGTCTGTTACACAACGTGTTCTTGTGTATGCGGTTGCTTAAAATGAAATTCATCATACATTCAAGAGGTGTTCATTGTCCCTAAGAAAACCCTTGTTTAAGCAAAGACTAACTGAAGAGAGTAAGCCCAGAATGAGTGAACATGTGCTTAACAAAAAATAATTAAATGGATATGAGAGGGGAGTTTGTTGTATGTTTAATCTAATGACAACCATTTGTTACAGTTGTCCATTTGTGTGGCACAATGCAGATGGACTTTGGGTCTGGACCAATGCCGTGCTGGCAAACTAATCACACTCTTTAATCGCACTGATGCAAACAAAATTAGCCACTCATTTGAAAAATATCATGGGGCAGAAGAAAGGGGAAAAAACTCCTCTACATGCATAAATTTGAGCCTGAGGAAACTGTTTTCTGCAGTGCAGATGAATCACTCTCATGCGCAAAGCAAAAACATTAGCGTCACAGCGCTACAGCTCCTTGAACAAAAGCCACTTTGTGTCTGAGCACGCTACAAGCATACAGACACATAAGTACATGCCATACACATGTCGAGAGGCAGTAACACACGCTGCTCGTGCACCTCCCTGCTTCCGATTCATGTTCAGGATGATACACATCTGGAGTTGGGGTTTGACATTTTTTTTGAACAAATACACTCAGTCTATTGCACGTATATCCGACCCTTAAAAAGTTGCAATGCTATCATGGTGAAAACCGGTCTTTTGTTTTTGAGCTCTCAACTGAGTTATGATCTCCAATCCGATTTGGATAAAGATTTATAAACAGAGAAATGTTAAAAGCATTTTTGGAATGCAAATATTTCAAAACAACCATTCAGATTCAATTCAGTTATTGTATTATTCCTAAACAGGAAGTTATTTTGCTGCATTGAAACAGAGACAAAGAAAAAAAAAAATAGAACAACACCCTGTACAGCAAATAAAACATACAGCAGAAAAGGAAATGGTAACAAAAGTGCTGCCTTCATAAAAACATCAGGAACAAAAGAGAAGGAACAAAAGACTTCCTAAGTTTTGTTGACTATAACAAAGAAAACAGAAACGGGCTTCCACTAATGTAGCATTTGGATATATGAAAAGAAATGTGGCTCTTTTCTTTACATGGAGCCACGCTAATGTATTTAAATTGGACCATGCATCTTTTGTTCTTTGTTTCTCCCTTCCTACCACACTAAGCCATCGTTCTTGGCCACCGAAAACTGATATCTTCAGTGTGCATCCGTACCAAGCTACGAGCGTAAACAACAGATAAACAGAAAAGTCTGCAGTCCCTGTATTACCGGCTGAGAAAACAATAGAGAAGGTCGAAGCAGGATGAAGTTTCCAGGGTGTTCCTGGACAGGACCATCGGTGTCATTACCCCACACACAGGCAGAGGCAGGGAGAAGGAAAGAAAAGGGTTGAAGGATAACACCGTATTTTTTGCAACGAGGTAGGTGGAATGAAAAAACAAGCTTTATACAAGCAAGTACATGTCTGGTCTGGGAGAGTGCTAGCAACAGTACATATAGGACATAACAGAGTCTCACTTCTGGGAAGGGCTGACGCATTGACCTCAACAAAGCCAATACACAAGCGTTGACTCCCATATTTCTCACCACATCATGGTGGAACGGTGGATTTCGACTTACTCATCAACAGCAAGTCACAACACTTTCAAACCACATGATAATTAAAACAGAGAGGTGTAACAGAACAAAAGCTAAAGCCACTGAGGACAGGCTACGCTGATTAAATGAGTGTGAGTAATAAAATATGAAAGAAAATGGGCGGTGTTTACATGCAGGCTGTGGGCTACTTTCCTGACGCACATTCAAGTGCAAAAAAGTCGCGCAAGCCTCGTCTCTGTAAGTGATGCATTATTGGGAGTGGGTGGTGGGGGATGGCGTTGGACTGAAAGGGGACAAGTCCAGACTGGGACTTCAAAGGCCCACTGGACACTTATCAACAAATGCGCTCTCATCAGACACAGGAGGATGGAACAGATGAAAGGAGTGCTAATGCACCTCCGCCTCCATCAGGCCATCCATTCTGCTTTATCAGCAGCAGACCTGAGGAGCCAGGCTGCCTTAGGAGGACGCATGGTATCGAAACATACACAAACAAAAACACACATACAAACATCGGAGTTCTTCAAGTGAGTTTTTAAAGTACGTAAGCAAACTCACCATTGAATAGCAGATCCCTCACCATATAAACCTCACATATGTGATACATATGTGTGTGATACAGGCAAAGGGGAAAAAAAGCTAGTGGTATTTAGCAATGCTGACATTTTTGCCACCGCTCCAATACAATGGAAGTGAATGGAACTTAATTTGTGCAGCTCACAGCATTTAAAAAATGACACTTAAAAAAAAAACAAAAAAACATTATTTCATATGACACTTTGCATATATGTGCTATATTGTAACACATACAAATATTGGAAAAATGATAACATTATAATATTGATTTTAACCACATTGCCCACCACTGGCATAGATGACAAATCTCTCTGATGATCTCATCATAGGTCAGCACTGTGTTGCCATGCAGGTGGGGTTATGGGAATACAGTGAAAAAGTTGCCCTCCCACCTTTCCTCACCCTATCTGCCACCATAGAATTACAATAATCTTTAATGTCCTGTGAGTCTCAAGCAAATTTAGCGAGGATGAATGAGGCTAGTGGAAGCTCCCAGGTGACATGGCCTCTCCCTCCCTCAAAGCAGCAGGCGGAGATAGAGCTGCAGTGGGGAGCTCCAGAGACCTCTATATTTATCTGACACAGTAACAAGCCGCTGTCTGACTGCTGCATGGTGCAGTACAGCTGTACAGTTCCTCTTCAACCGAACCCCTGCCCTCCCGCCTTCCCAATTCCTTCTCAGTCTCTGCTCCACTGTAGCCAGTGATGAGGGAGGCAGGGATGACCCAGCAATATGTCATCACTTTGCAAGTCATCATGAATGAAATGATAGTTGTATCCCAGTCTACGGGAAGAAGAAATACACAGAATTCTGTCACTGTATAGCTCATCAGCGTTGCATCAAACGCTGCTGGATTTCTCTACAGGAAGAGCCATATTTCAAAGTCGAGAGCCATATTTCATCCTGGGCCACCCCGATGCTAACAAAGCACCAACTGGTGATTGCTGTGTTGGAGTGGCCCATTGAGGCGGCCGGCCAAGGAGCTCCCGGTCTGCCAAGATAGCCATGCCAAGAGGGCTGGAGAATGCAGAGGAGCCCCAGCCACCTGCGCCCATTAGGCTGCGTGCTGACAACTGCACTGGGCCCTGGGGATCCCACCCAAACAAGCCCAGGAGAGAGAGGAAGGGGAGGCACCAGACAGGGTCAAGGTCATTTTCCAGTCATTGACAGAAAGCAGACTAATGACATTAGACAAGCCAGGTGGCTTTATGGATTGTTGACACTGAAAGTTATATAGGGGAAGATTTACAAAGAGCTGACATGATAAAAACTTTGTTTGGAGCTGATAAAACGCCAGTCCTCTTGCTGGCGTACAGGGAACTTGAAGAAAGGGTTTGAGGGGAAGTGTGTGGTTGTCACAGGCATTTCATTTAGCTGTGTAATTCATGAGATTTTCTTTGTAATTTTATGATGTTCTTTCATCTCCACATTATGCACTTGCTCCGAAAAAGAACAGTCGGCAAAGCGCCGCTGGCAAGCTGAGGCATGCTTGATATCTCTTTTATAGATGTGCACACACAAATCCATAGACACACACACACATGCACACAACACACCCATTAGATCCATGACTCATCCTGAACTAAGCTTTTGCAGGATACAATAACTGTTCTTCAGTTATTGTACATTAACTATTGATATAAGATGTAGCCCCATTCAAACTGTATTTGTACCTGCCAGCTTTTTCAGTACCAAAGCCACTCGGTAAGGAAGCTTCAAAACAAAACACATCCCACATCAACATACACTGACATTCCCGTGGGAAGTGGATCTGTTTTCAAAGAAACACACACATTTCAGCCATGTGTGGAGGGAAAGGTAGAGGAGTAGATCATATCAACCCCCCTCGCCTCCTTACCTCACACACAACAGGGGAAGAAAATAGAGGAGCAGTGTTTCTGTGACCTCAGTGAACCTGACTAACTATTCTGGCAAAGCAGAATACTCTCCTCTCTCTGTGGTATGCCAGTGTACATCCTCACCTCTGCAGGAGAGATTTGTCAGCAGGAGATTTCTTTTTCTCCACTGTGGAATTAACCCGTGCTCTCACAGCTTACTTGCAGGCATGGCACATTATCTCCCAGGAAGAAATGCCAAGCCAGCCCCGCACTGAGTAAATGGCTGCTCTGGCCTGGGCTATATGGAGGGATAGTGCTGGGGCAGGCAGGCAGACAGAGGGACGGCTCAGGCGCCAAGGGCAAGCACAGGCAGCAGGCGTGGGCACTCATGTCTCTCACTTATCTGAGAGGCGTCACTAAGAGGCGGAGATAGCCCTCATCCTTCCTGCCATTTAGCACAGGATTGAGGGGGAACCTACCACAGAGCCAGGGGGCCCCACGGCTGCGTGAGAGGAAGATATAGTATTCACGCAGATTTATGAATGAGTGGCGAGAGCAAAGTATGAGTCACCACTTCCGAGCTGCACAGCCAGAAGGCAGCAGGCAGCCTATCACCACAGGCACTGGGTGGCTCAAATAGGCATCAAGCAGGCTGGAAACACACCACACACTGCGTTGACACTTACACAGGCACACATACATAAACACACACACACACACACTGACAAACACAGTGGGCACAGTCACAGTGGGCACACACAACCTGGGCACAAGTTGAGGAAAATTTGTAAACGAAGAGAGATGGCACGTGAGAGAGGAGATGGAATGTATGTGTGTGTGCATGAGTGCCTGTTTGTTTGGATGTGAGTGCAAGTGTGTCAGTCAGTCTCTTTGGAGGCTAGCAGCATGACACACAGGTCCTATTTTGGTCAATCAAGTCTATGAGAGGAAACCTAGGAAAAGAGGCCAATCTGTCAGTGCTTTGAGAGGAGTCCTTTGTAGGCCACAGAGGACAGGAGTCGGATAAACTCACAGCGCCGGCCATCAATGGACAATAAGCCCTGCTGTTCATACATGGACAATAACACACTGTATACCCATGTCATCATGAATGAACTTTGCTAACTTGCAATCAAATTGAAATTATGCCGAGAAAGACAGTGTTGTTGACATTAAAAGTTAGCAATAGCAGCCGACACGTGTCTGCGGCTTTTCATGAGTTTTCACCACACTCTGCTCAAGCAGTGAAGCAAATATAATATATTACAATTTCGCGTTTGGGAGAAACTCAAAACAAATTAAAGCATGAGGCAAAGAGAATTCCACTCTGACCAATCACACTTGCCACTCGTACTCCAGGCCTCTCAAAAGTCCAAAGGCAACCAATAAAACCAATTGAGCAGAAAAACTATTTGTAACCAAACAGAGTTTTTTCCTTTGCTTTAAGAGGGCTCAGGTTCTGGGTACTCAGTGAAGAAGGTCTCTGTTTTGGGTGAATGTACTAACATGGGGTGATAACAGTAAAAAATGACATTTATGAACGTGACCTAGATGGGAGAAAATGTTGCAAAGGCCAGGAGATAGAAGGGGAGGCAGGAGGAGAGCGGGAGGATGAAGGGATGTAGATGGAATTTACTACCAGAAAAAAAAAAACAACACACATGCACATGTACAACATGATTAGCTTATATAGCTATAGAGTATAGATAGATATATTTGTGAAGCATGTACTGTGTTAATACAACTAAATTTTTTGACATGTCTGTCAGCTAACAATACTTAAACTCTGGTTTAGACGATTACTGAATTTCAAAAAAAAATACTCAGTCAATAGTTCAACATTTTGGGAAATACACTAATTCACTTTCTTGCTGAGAGTTAAATAAGAAGATGGATACCACTCTAATGATTATTCGTTAAATATAAAGCTCCAGCTAGTAGCTAGATAGCTTAGCTTAGCATAAAAACGGGGGAGGAAGATGGGGGAAACAGCTAGCCTGGCCGGGTTTCATATTGTGTTAAAATGTTGTAGCTTCATATTTAATGTACAGACATGAGAGGCTGGACTAACAAATCTCTACAAGAAAGCAAATAGTCATATTTCCTAAAACAATTCTTTCACAAACTGCTAATATGATTTGCTAATATACCATTTAAAATTTGGTAGTACAGTAGTAATCTACAAGCATATCTAATAAGTCATACAGTTTATAAGAAAAGGTTGTTCTCATTTACTGACACACTAACTGACTTAAATCTAGACATCAAATTGTGCAGGCAATATTGTGGCAAATCAATAACTGATGAAAAGATATGATGTTTCAATTCAGAGACATAAAGCTTCTCCCAATCAGGTATATACGTTCAACAACTGGAAGAGCAGCGGTAAAGGAATGACAAGACAAGCTGTTGCGTACACACACACACACACACACACACACACACACACACACACACACACACACACACACACACACAGGGAGAGTGAGCGAGAACCCTCTTTACATCTCGTCTTCACTTCTCTTGCCCTTGCACCACTGTTTAAAAAGGCAGAAGAATCTGAGAACACAACGAGAACGAAGGGCTGCCGTGAAGGGAGCTTTAACTGCTTTCTCTAATGTATTTATTTCAGTGATACCGTGGATTTGGAACTGTGAATCAATAGTCCCTAGTACTCTGGGGGAATAGTAGAGACAAGGGCATGCACACACACACACACACACACACACACTGCCAGCATGGCCAGAATTAACTTAACAGGAGGACTTTGTTTCATGTGTTGATTACATCCTCCTGAAGCTACTTACTATATCTACACCATATGGGGTCCATCTGCAGTTATGTGTGAAAATGCTGGGCAAGCACAGGTCCAGGAAGCTGTGTTGGCCCGTCGAACAGAGAGAGAATCTGAGCCCGCTAGTGGAGAAGATGATGGCTCTGACTATTCCATCTTTAGTCTGGTGGTTATGGGAGGGCAGGAGTGAATGAGTCTGATCGACATGAGTGCCATCTCTTTGGCATGCTGCCTAAGTTTTGTACAAAATGGAGCAGAGCGCAGTAGTTCATGCTGGTTGGAAACAGCGGATGTACGGGCACTGAGTCATGGTGCTGAGTGTGCCCCCAGGAAAGCACCGGACTCTCAAGACTGGAATTTGAGCCCTTTTCTGCTTCCTGTCCCTAACAACCGCAGGACTTTGATAAGCTTCAGAAAAGCCATTAAATATTTAAAAGCTTCCTTGTGTCTGCTGATGGATGTTGGCTAAACAAAAACGACTGACAGATGATCATATGAACTCAGTCCACCTTGGCAAACAACAACCTTAGACAAACACAAAATAGGCCACACCCACATCAATATCATCACCACCATCAATTTAACTCCTCCTTATTTCCAACAAAAAGTCTCTTTATGGCTCTGCAGATGTAGTCTGCACATACAGCCTGTGCTGCGTATTTCCCCCTCTTTATCCCCTCATAACTTCAATGACTAAGCCAGCAGGAATTTCTACCTTATATACTTAAAGGGGCAGTCTCATTCCACCCAACTTAACATACGTGCCTTATACCTAAAGTATCGATGAATATAGCTCTTGGCCAGCACAAAGGGAGCATAATTTTTTCAAAGTTCGATCTTTCTACAGCTAACTTTCTACAACAAGAAGTATGAGCTATGTCATAGCTCCAGAAATCAATTTACAAAAGCTGAAGGAAAAGGAGGATTTGCATTCTGTTTGCTCTCTGATAAATTTGTATTTTCTTGTCAGTAGCTTTTTGATTAACTAAATTACCATAGAGAGCAAGGGAAACAACCAACAGTGAAAACGGAAATAAAGCAAAATATCTGTTATTAATTAGTTGGCATGTAATTGTAATGTTTTAAAAAGGTAATCCTCGTGCTATTGTATATTTGTATACAATTATTGTGAATGTAAAGTGCAAAATGTAAAGTCCAAAGAATCGGTGAACATGGGCTCTTAAGTTTATTTTGAATCACACATCGTTTTGGTGCTATAAATCCTTTCTCGCAAATCAAATCTGTGAAAAGATGAAAATAGTCCCCAATAAATTCACCATTTAACCCTTTTAGAGTAATTTTTGCAAAAAACCTACAGTGCTTAGCTGTTTAAAGGAAATCACTTCATCTTTTTTTTTTTTTTTTAAATTACACATTTATTTGTAAGCCAGTTTTCAAGATTTAAGTGCTTTAATATGAACCAGTAGGCATAGGAATGAGTACCACAGACAGTGTAAGGAGGTCAGAAAATACTGAGACGTGAACAAATTGTTGGTTTTGTCTTGAGATTTGGTGAGAGTAAGAAAAATTTTGAATATCGCCAGCCTTCCTTTAAGCTATCAGATCAATAAAAAGAAGAAATCTTCAAGAGCTGCAGTATAAGGTTTTGTCTGTTTCCTCCCTTTTAAAGAAACTGTTTTCCCCAACTGTGAAGTGGGCTTAGGTCAGAGCACGAAGAGATATCAAGTGGGTGTCTGGCAAGGAGGGCGTAAACATATTATCAAATGCAAAAGTCTCTCACGCCAGTGGAGAGCTCTCCCAACTGCCTGGGCTCCAAAATGCTTTCGCTCTGCTGAGGTCCTTCTGGGTTCAGTACAAGGACACGCAGAGCACAGACTGTCTGCAGCGTAACAGGACAGCAGGTCTCCTTACGTAAAACTTCACCTTACATCATTAAAGCTCAGACGCTAAAATGTAAAACACAACACACCACTTTCACTTACACCTCAGTTTTTGTTTTTTCGTTCAAAAAGCAAAGAAAGTTTCAGTATGTGGACATTTTGATTTATTAAACATTCACAGGCAGACGTGATTTCTCACATTTGACTATTTCTATTAGAATGAAACATTGGGCACATGATGTTCCTTAAAATCTGACAGCATAAGGAGATAAACTACACCAGAATGCCTGCGAGGCTGAGCATACAATAAGTTAATATTCAATCTCATAAAGGAACATGAGCTATGTGAGGAACAGGTGAGAGAGTGTGTGGCTCCCTGTGGAGCTATGAAGACTAACCCGCCCTGAGACTGGGCCTGCAAACAGCAGCTTTCTTTCCTGCTCATCTGCCTAATTGTTAAAGCCTCTTGTCTATCTGGCTTTGGCTCAGCTCCAAGGGTAGAAGGCAGGCATGTCTTCAGCAAACACATAGACCTGAGGAAGCTATTTGAAGCAGGTCAGATAGTTTTTATTCACAGGATCCCCCAAAACTCAAAGCAAACAGTTTGCAATGTCAAAGGATCCAGGGCCTGGCCAGACAACCTGGTCGTCTATGGCCACTGTAGTGATGACAGAATGCCTCCGACAAGTAAACAGTGGTGAGATATCTGACAGCCGGAGCTGTTAACAGCCCCTGATAAGCCCTGCAGAAGCAGGTGAGGTGAAAACAGAGCAGGAAACACCAGCAGAACCACTGACAAGGACAGAGAGATGAGATCCAGGTTGAGGCTAAGTGAAGTTGAAACGCAAGTGAGGAGGAAACGGAGAGAAAGCATGTACGAAGAGAGGAAAGCAGCAGCAGGAAAGCCAGGGAGAATTTACGAGGAAGCATGGGGGGTGAAGGAAAGGGAGGAGGAGGGACGAACAACAAGAGGAGGGACGGGCATTTTTCAACCCTCCGAGCACTCGATTTAGGGAGAGCTTGTCGTTGGGCTTGTATACTTGACATTTGTCTGACATTGCCCCACCTCCTGCGTACGGCTCCTCAGTCAGGGCCTCTCTACGCATCGCTGCCTGCCACTAAAAGGCACCCTGAACCTCTGCTCCAATCTGCACTTCCCTACACTGTCACTCCCACTCACTTCCATCTAGCCACAAGTACAGCATTAACCTGGCTTATTTCGCGCAGCATCATATTTACATTCATCTGTGAGGGGACTCATCTAATACAGACCAAACTGTTGTGAGAAACAGTGTCTGGTGGGAGGACAAAGATATGGAAAGAGGATTTTTGTCTTTGGTCCATGAAGCACTACAAGGCCCAGAGGCTACAGCAGTGCTCTAGGCAGACAGCACTCCCTCCTCATGTTGTGTAATTAAAGAGGAGACCAGGCCGTATTGACTAGAAAACCACTGCATGCCCTTGAAGGAACATCTGTACTGGAGAAAAACAAGGCAATTATGCAGAGGGGTGGAGGGAGGAGAGAGGAATCTTAAGCAGGAAGGAGAGAGGTAGACACATCAAAAAAACAAAGACAGGGTGAGAAACATTATGTGTGCATGAAGCCTGGAATACTAACACACATCACAGACCTGCTCTAGCTTTGTTGTGTCGTATTATTGCTTCAGTAACTCCTCCTTTTTTCCCCACTGTGTAGTTCCCTGAAGCCTTTATCTGCAGCCTTGAGACCTCAAGGCCTTCTAGATGAATGCATTTACCCTGACCTCAGCCTGGGCCTCTGAGAGAAGTGAACTGGTTCAAACAATACTCCTGCTCTGCCTTTCAAGTCCGACATGTGAGAACAAGACCGCAAAACACTACACAGTTTCTACTGTGGGACGTGACTTGAGCGTCACTGCAAATGCTACATGCTTTCACAATCTAGCATTTTGTAAGTATCCACATTTAGGTAAATTTTGTTATTTATTTATTTTTTAAACAGAGATATTCATATAAAACAACAACAAATCTTTTAATTCACGGCCATTGTATATGGATCGAGCAAACAAAAACAACATGCATGGAACTCCGGCAGGTCAGAATAAACAGAGGCAAAACGATAAACACCATAGCTTTTCAATAGAGACAGACGTGGTCACTAGGGAAAGGACGCAAGCTTAATTTCCACTAATTGTTCTGAGGGTCCCGGGGGTGAACGAGGGTGATGTTTGAAACCCCCAACTGACCATGGGAGTTGTACACTGGTCTTCTATAGATACGACCCTGAGGGACATTTTCCCACCATTATTTCACACAGATGAGAGAACAGGAAAAATGGCACAGAGCAGGAGTCTGAATCAAGTTCTCTATGCCGAATCAGAAGTTGACCTCATACTATTCACCAAGAAAAAAACATTTGTCTGTGTATCTTTTATATACTCCTTTGAGTTATGGTACAGCATGGACATTAAGACTCCAGAAAGAGGGAAATACTCGTGGCCAGTCTCTCTCAAGCTTTTGAGAGAGATTGGCCACTTGTGTGTTGATGGTCTATGCACAGAAAACAAATAAAGGGAAACAGTACACAATGCCTAAGCTGCGACATCACCATTTTGCCTGCGCATAAACTACATCAGCTTCTGCTAACTATCAAAGCAAAGCAGCAAAAAGATGGAAAGCCATAAGTTATTCTATTACATATTGTTACCAGCATCTAAAAGGCCTATCAGTGACAATTTCTACACATAAACCAGTAACGTCTATAATTAGTGGTGTAGTGGCCATCGGGCAAACCGGGACAAATCTCGGTGGACCGCCACATCGATGAGCCAGTGGAACGTCAAAAAAAAAAAGCCATCAAGTTTTTATTGTCCCTTTCTGTCTCTTTACCGGCCCTCTCTGTGTGCCTGTCATTCGGGGTGCACACAACACCGTGTTCCTTGCATGTTCTGGGGCTGGGCTCCCTGGCCAATCCCAACCAAGTTAGTTAATGTGTGTTAACATTCTAGATTTAATGCAAAAGTAGCGCACAGCAGTGAGATGGCCAACAAAAGCCATGGACAAGAAAAAGTCAAAAAGGAAAGCAGGGGCCAAAAAAAAAATAAAAAATAAAAAATTTACATACTTTGTGGGCATCAGCATTCTCAAGTGGCCAACAATGCTATTCTCAAGGGGAGCAGACTGAAGCGTAAGACTGACGTTATAGGCTAGGCTATATGTTCAGTTAAAACTGATATAACTTGTGGTTTACAAAATGACCCCACTGATAGGCTACTTGTTACTAAATAAGCCATGCTGATGGTGTGTTACGATAAATGTCTTTGCCCACTGATATATATCCTGGAATAGACATATGCCAATTTTTCCTTGCAAAAGCCTTTGCATATGTTCAGAACCGCCTGTCAACCATAAAAAGACTATATTATTACCAGCAAGTAGTAGGGTGCTAAATCTATATCCTTTAAGAGACTGTAAGCCTATTTATTTAAAAACAAATAAATAAATGAATAAATAAAAATAATGCAATGATCTTAAATTTGCTGCAGGATTGTCAAAATGGCTCACTAAACTCATATCCCTTTTTCACTTTCAATTCATGTTAACATAAAAAAAAGAAGAAAAACAACAATAATAATAATAATACAAAGGATATATTTTTCTGTATTTATATGTGTTGTATATTGAGTACCACACTGTCGTCAGCCCATATCAACTTGTCTATCAACATCTATCATGCCTGCCCTAATAATTTTGAGACTAGTTTTTATGTTCACGTTCAGGCTGGGCCCATTGTGTGTGCAATGGAAGAGAGCAGGGAGGAGCACGTGATATGTGAGGAAAAAGAAGGGGAGGGAGGAGAGGTTAGGAGGCATGAGAAAGGAAGAGAGCAGGGAGAGGAGAGGGGGCATGAGAGGGGAGAGGGGCAAGAAGTGGAGAGAGGAGAAAAGATCAGATTTGAGGGGACTGTTGCGAGACAAGAGGAGAGTGGAGAAAATGAGAGGATATGATGGAGGATATGAGACAGATAAGGAGAGAGAACATGTGATGGAATCAGGAGAGGAAGAGACTGAGGCACCAATCGATTATTGCGTTTGTCCCAATTGTGTCCCAATCGTGAAAGCCTTAGGTTCACCACCCTGAACAAAATGCAAATAACCCAGTGGTACAGAAACTCTTCGGGTGTAACGATGGCACAAATAGAAGATGGCTAACCAACTGCCAAGAACGTCACACACAATGCATTGGGCATGTCAAAGATAGTGCATCCAATGTGTAAGGACACTACAAAAGGTTTTTCTGCTCCAGAGTCTCCAAATCAAGTGCATGTACAGTGGTATGCCCATGGGCTTAACCTTGTCCTTGCTGACACAACACAATCAGTTATTGAAAGTGGATCACTATTTGCACTACTGAATGCTGTTTTTCTTCGCGAAGATATACAAAAGGATAAGTGTGTGGGAGAGTGAGAGCCAGGACCAGTGACCCAGCGACTCTATCCAATTGGAGAGACACGGTGGTCTCTCCAATTGGAGAGAGGCCAGGGATGCTGCTTTAAGGAAAGTGTTTGGATCTTTTGCGCATTCAGACAATAGTCTTTATGTGGATGTCATTCTTACTTTGAAAGCTATACAAAACCAGGTGACCCTGAAAACAACCACTCGGATTAGTGCACTGGGATTTATTGAGGCTTTGTTGAGAAGCTATTAACAGCACAGATCCTCCTCAGGATATCTGAACAGATATACCTACTGTCCAAGTATCTGCAAAAAGAAGGGATGGACATTTTGTCTGCCCCACAGAATGGTTAGGACTACACATGAATGGCTGAGAAGCATGTCAAGAGACTTTGTCTCCATCAAGGCAACAGTGGACAGACTTGTCCAGTGGTCAAATGAGGAATTACAGGAGCAGCATAAAGAAACGGAATTGGAAGTGGAAGCCATGTTGCCACGAAAGAGGAGACTGAAGAAGCTGATCAGGCCTGAAGAGATGTCTCATGTTGAGACTGTTACAAGTCCAGAGAAGACTTCTAAGGTCACAGTGCATAATCTAATCATGGACACAGCCACTGAGAAAGAGAGCTCACCAAGTGTCTATTGAAGTTTAACACAAATGCAGCGGTGGAGAATTTGCAAAGTGAATCAAGAAGTTTTGCTCTACAGTGGGAAGGAATGAAAATGTTACAATTAGAAGAGTATGAGACCAGAACAGTGGTGGATAAGAGTGAAGAGAAGCAGGTTGAAATCCGCTGCAAAAATGGTTCCGCCTGCAATGACTGCCCACAGTGTTGCCACCAATTTCGGCTTACCCTGTCTATCACTCAGGTTGCCAGTGAACTTACATTTTCAACGGTCAAGTTCAATTAAAAACAGGCTCAGAAGCAAACTCTCATGAGATCACTTGGAGGCTTTCGTGCTGGTGGCAACGGAGAGGGACATCCTGCTCACTCTGGATGCTGATGTGATCACTGACAAAGTTGCAGAGAAAAGTGATCTCCTTAAAAACGTTCTACTATAGCCATTGAAAGTCAGGTCAGGCCTTTTTGGCGGGCAAATCAAAAAGCAACAAATACATACAACAAAACAAAGGTTGTTGGATTTCATTTTCTTTAATTATATTCTATCCTGTTGAAAGATGATAAACACGTGTGTATTTGGCTTGTTTGAAAATACGTAAAATACCTAAGTATGTCTTATGCAGTTCATAAGCAGGCATTCTTATGTTTTTCCCTTTAGGCCATCATGATTGTATTTATTTCAGGACATCTTTTCATTTCTTTTCAGGAAGTAATAATTATTAAGAAAATAAGATGTGTGCTGTTTTATTCTCTCTGAAAGATAATAAAAGAAGTAACAATAACAATCTGTGGAACTGTTATTTAAATTAAAACATGAAACATGACACAAAATATGATTTAAAAAAATGAACAAAATTTTGTATATTTTTGTCCATTTATTTCCACTTATCCTCCCACAACCCCCTCCCCCAGGCTGTCCCAGTAAATAAAGCAGCATTAATGTACTTTAATTCTTTTAAAGATTCATTCATTGAGCTCAAGTGTTATGTGTTTATAGATATGTTAATAGCCTTTTCTGAATTTTCGTGATTACTGTCTCAACTGCTAAGATAAAGCATTGCCGGTTATTTTTAAGTGCGGTCTGTGAAGGAATTTGAAACCCTGATAAAAACATCAATGGACCCTTTTGTATTTGAAGAATAATCTATGTGACCCTGCCTGCAACCATGAAAAATGATTCACGACCCTGCCCTCTGCAAGCTTGCAGGAAAGTTAAAAATAAAGCATAGATAGCCTAAGAAAACAAACAGGAGCTTGATATCTTGAAAATAGCTGCATGTGATAAAGGCAAGAAACGTGATATTTTAAAACAAGGGGAGTAGTTTATGAGTGTGGAGGATTTTATGTCAGAAAGCAACAGAAAATTTCTACCAGAAGCCTCATCACCAGCTCAGTTTAGTCTGTCTGTGTCAAACAGGCTGCAGGAGTATACTACAAAAGGCTTGAAGAGACATTAAACAGCTGATCTGGTTGTCCCAAATTCTAATCAAAAAGCACAAGCTGTCTCTCACTCTGAAATCTGCAAGAAAAAGAGTGGCTAAGGTATGTCAAGTTGCCGCAAAGTGCTACGCTCGCCTTTAGTGCTGTAGGAATGACTGAGACAAACTGAACACGAGCAACAAATACACATAACTGAATTCATTCAAACCTGCCGACTGAGAAGAATTTAAATTTTAATAAATATAAATATATATAAATGATATGACCCTCCTTTGAACTGTTTTAAAAAATGCATGACCCTACTGCGGGGCCAAAGTTAAACAAGGATGACCCTCCCCCAGATTCTTCAATATACCCCTTTTCATAAATTGCAAAAAGTCCCTAAGGCAAATATTTAACTGACATGGTCCAGACAGGTAGACTAGCTCATTTCTTGGCAGAGCAACTTTAACCTCAACTGAGTATGCCTTTCTAATACCTGGTGCTCTATATTGCAGCCATCCTTCACTCCACAAATAGCCTGATCTTAAGACAAGGTCTCTATAATGAACAGAGAGGAAATGTTTGCACTGGCCCGTGGACAATCCTACAGCCTGACGGAAATGAAGGAAAAACACTGCATAGATTCATGGGAGTTGTTCACTGGTGAAGAAATGCACAATTTCAGAATGTTTGTGAGACTGGAAACCACCTACCTAGATCAAAGTCACATCTGCATTTACTGTACTGATACTGCACAAACACTGCAGATATTGATATTAATTTAGCAAAAATCACATTTAGAGCATCGTCTGCTTCATTCTTTCTGGACATTCTTTGCTGCGATAAAGTCTGAAATAAAACATCATAGAATTCAGGTTACCTTTCTGGCACTGGTTAGAAGTCCAGCAGCGGTAGTCGTAGTTGTCATTGAATGACGTCCTCTGACAAAGAGGGTTATCCTCCATGATGCCAGGACAGACATTGTCACACTCCTTTGCCTTCTTATTTCCATTGATAACGTTGTTGAACTCAGCATCCATAATAAGAGACCAGTCCACTGAGTCCAGGTAGCAGAGCTCAGGGTTCTTCTCAATCCTCATGGCTCCCCGAGTGATGTTCCTCAGGTTGTACAGGCCGATGTCCTTCAGGCTGGTCATTTCATAAATCACAAGGGCGTAGTTGTAGAAGAGATTGCGGCCGCGGATGACACTCAGGTTGGGGAAGAGCATGCTGAGGCTGTCCAAGCCCGAGACGCGAAACAGCAGCAGGTAGTCGGTGATGACGGTCAGCTTGGGGAAGCTGAGGGAGCGGAAGACCTCCTGGTGGATGTTGTTGGTCTTGTCATTGATGAGGAGGATCTGCAGGTAGCCCTCCACTACCGTACAGTTCTCCAACCGCTTGAACTCACTGATCTCATTTCGGATGTCGATACTCGGACCACAAACTGGCAGACACAGAGAGACGACACATGAAGGCGTATATTCATTCTCTTAATCAAGAAACATGTCATCCAAAAAAGTGTGACTGTTACAGACTTTCTTTTGTATTATAAATGAATGTAACAGGAGTGTTTGGTGGGGAATACAGCAATGCTACATATAGATTAGCATGCAGATTACTTTTCTGAAAAGATTTTAATTATAATAATCTTCTTGAAGCATATAATCCTGTTAGTCAAGATGGTAAGGCTGCTAACTTTGCTGGCAACATGTCATACATACAAATAATACAGAGCTCTGAAAAAGAGTCTGTGCAGTTTTAGGGCACAATGTTTCTAGGTTGTATAAAAGAAGTTATTTTCAGTGTAACAAGGGAGAGAGATTACAATCAGGGTTAGATGAGGTGAACACATTTTTAATAAAGAGGTGACTGGGGAACTTGTTATTTAGTTTCAGGTTGAGGTTCACAAGTTAACATGTTTGTACGTCTTCTGTATCCGTCATGTCAGACACAGACGTTTTGTCTGTCACCTCAGATAACCCCAGTGTTTGAATAAGCCATTCCTCTGTGCTTGGAAAACAACACTTGAAACCACAGTGCCTACAGCGTCCTCCAACACCACATACGCACGCACGAACAAACACACACAAAACATTAACAACAAAGACATCATTCATTATTGAGGACAATCAATTCCCCTCTAATTGTGTATATCAATTACTACACCTGGGAATTAACGGCAAACAATATTCTCATAATGTCATTGTGCTCTAATGCAGCCAGTGGTTCCATAACCTTTATCTGATGTACCTTCATAGGCCTGTTGGATGAGCTCAAGTACCCCGACTGACACCACCCATCATGTTACAAATGTGTTCACCTGATTTTACTTTAAACTAGATGTTATTTAATACTATTAATGATATAAAAATGGACATTGTTGCAATGTTTTTCATACAATTGAACTGTCAGTGCTTCAGTTGGTGTTGTCAAGTTCACATCTGGACCACTGGGAGAGGCATAGGTTTGACGTTTCAACCATTTATCTATTACTTTTAGCAATTTCAACCATTACCCATTTATTATTTATTTATCTATTTAAACCGTCATTTATCCGTTCCCTCGAGCTAACTTAGCTACAACTACTTTCAGCTATTTCAATGTTTACTCATTACCTTTAGCTAGCAATAGCAACCATTTATACATTATTTTTAGCTATATTTTAACCATTTATCCATACTTAAGCTATCTATTTCTACCCTGTATTCATTACTTTTAACTACCACTATCCAGTGCTGTCAGCTAAAAATTTCAACCATTTACCCATTACCTTTAGCTATTTCAAACTTTAATCCAGTGTTTAGTGTAGCCACCCGTTACATTTAGCTATTTCAGCTGTTTATACATTACTTTACTATATTATTTAGCTATCTTTCAACTTTTACTTTTACTTTTTGGTTAAGTAGTTTAACCTTTTATCCACTAATTTTAGCAACTGTTTAGACGCTTGCTAACCACCTTTCATGCACTCTCAATCATCACAATATGTAGTGATCAGGTGTTACAGCTTGTAGATTCAATATATGGATATATTTTTTAAATCAAATCAAATTTCATGGTTTTTTTTTTTGTTTGTTTTGGAATTAGTTTAGTTACTCCACAATCTTTCCACATAGCTCCAAGCAACTATTGCAGAAGTACCACCTGGGATACAAGTACCCCTGTCTGGGAATCATTGCTCTAATGTAACAGCCGAAAAGCTGAAAAGTTATTCTTTAAAACCAAACAGATAAAAACCTTTACGCTCCCTCACTGCATTGTGTTAAATATTTATGAAACAATGAATGATTTATATAATAACAGAATTGACAGATATTAATGCTAACAGGTTGCATATTATTTTTGAATTGTCTAAAAGAAGGCTCAACAGTCAGCACACAAAATGCCTTGACATATAAGCCCCTTGGTTAAACCTGTTATGTTCTTACAGAGGCTTAGGACATCATGGCAAGTGAGCAACACTGTCATAGTGCCTGTCCAATGAGACATACAGGCATGTTTTCAATAAGAGCCTTTTATCCTTGTCAAAACACTGTCTAACCATGGCTAGGGGATAAACCAAAGAGCTAAACTGTTTCTAGTCCCAAAATAAACACTGTGCCACCAGATTGTCTTTCTAAAATGGGAAAATGGTTGTAGAAATCATACAGTAATGACAAATGTGATCCTCTCCTCGGCATATATTCAACCATAGGATGTGTGTTCTGAAAATGTCCCTGTGAGTAAATTAACTCCACTTCAGTAGAAACAAAAAAGGCCATGTTTGAAGTTCTTTGTTCAATCTAGTCTACCAAAAATAGAAGGCACATTGTTGATGGGGATGAATGGGCTATATTTGCTCCTATCAGGGTGTTTCACTTCTCCAAATTTAGAACGGAAACAATTACTCCAGTAGAAAATAGTATTTGCTTTCTCCAATCAACACCAATGCCCCTGGGCTCCACTTGTGAGCCATCGAGCTGCATGTCTTCTTTGTTTCATTGAGAATTTTCTTCCAGCTTCTCAAGCGGCCAGAGAGAGAAGGAGGAGGGGTGGAGCCACTCAAATACAAAGGCTAATTTGTTTGTTAGTAAAGAGAAACTCTAGGCCCCACTTCCTGATGAGGGCATTAATAAAAATCAGGAGGCGTCTGGCCAGAGATTTTGGGGGGGGCAAAGAGATACTGTGGCAAGGGAGAGATAAGGCCAAGCATAGCTATCGTAAGCCATACTACTGGTGTAAAACCATGAAAAACAGAAAACGCCAGTGTATTTTTTATGCCAAGCAGATATTCAACTGTGTTTTACCACTACCTGAAATTGATTTTTGTTCAAAAAATCCTGGAAAACATAGAGAAAGGAATGAAGGATGAAAGAAAAATATCCTCTTTGTGATTGCCTTGTTCTACAAATTAGGCATGTTAAGTACCAGGAATTCCAATCATTTCCATGGAAAAGGATTGAGTAGGATGTTGCCTCAGACTAAGCCTCCAGGCTTCTCTGATTCTTGCCAGTCAATCCATTTGTTGTGAAGAAAACAATGCTTAAATTAGATTTAGATACCAAACCCTTTATTCAACATAAACAAGAAGAGGTGGGAAAAGAAAAAACATTAAAGCGCTGACAATAATGACCTAGGAGTGATGTGGATATTTCAGCGCCAGTGTCCACAGACGGGGATAAGCCTGCATACATGTGTCTGTCTCTCCCTCCTGTCTCTCTTTGCTCTTCACACTGCTGAGTAAACACACATATCTCCACAGCGTAATGGGATCCATCGGCTCATGTTTATGATTGATAAACCTTGCCCTAGCGCTCTGTGGAAATGTCATCACACAAACATATTCGCACGCCTGTGCACGCATATACACACAGTCGAACATGACCCTGTGTAAGTCAGTCACATTAAGCCAAGGCTAATGGGCACCATTTATCTTGACTTCTCATAAAATCAAATTCAGATTTAGGAAACTTACAAAAGAAAGGAAATAGATGGTCATCTCTGGGGTAGCCAAAATAGAGGAAAAACTCTACAAAGTGAAGGCCGTATGACAGATTCCGCAAGTGATCTGGAAAGCCTCGGAGGGAATGCTGATAGGGAACTGAAAGAGAATGACGTGGAGGATGCCACTGGCCAGACTGAGTTTCCTGATTCGAGCTACATACAACACGCTGCCAAGCCCTAGCAATCTGTGTCGTTGGTACAGCACTGCAGAAAACTGCCCCCTCTGCAGTTCTCCAAACCCCAACCTTCAGCACATTCTGTCCGGCTGTAAGACCGCGTTGGCTCAAGGTCGCTGCTGATGGCGACATGATCAAGCAGAAATCCTTGAGGCCAGCAGACTGGAGGCAAATAGAGCTCAACCATCCTCGAAACATCAGCTTCTCCCCTTCATTAGACCAGTAGGCAGAGGACAGAACATCTCACTAAGGGCACCAGTCCTAACACCCAGTGGCAGCTGGAGCAGGAAAGATGACCTGGGGAGGAAGCTCCAGTTCCTCACTGAGATCACCACAACGTCTCTCTGGCCAGACACTGTACCGGGGATTGCTTAAGACTACCATCCTGGTCGAGCTGACTGTGCCATGTGAGGAAGGAGTGGAGACTCCCAACAAAAACGAAGAGAGCAAATGTGCAGACCTGAAGGCGGAATGCACAGAGGGATATTCCCTGTAGAAATAGGGTGCCGCGGCTACCTGGGAACATCGGTCTACGAGTGTCAGACTCTAAGCTAAAGAAGGCACTAGACTAGTTGGCGGAAGTAGCGGAGAAAGGAAGCTTCTGGCATAAGGAGGACAGGGGGTGGTGGGGAGAGAACTAATTGGGCGAAAAATCAGTGATAGTGGCTTCTAGCGGATGACCATTTAGCTGGCCCTGTGGCACCGTCTACCATCTACCTGTTCAACTACTCATAGCCTATATCTGAATAAACTTCATCTCAGTTTTGGGTGACAGAAACTTGACTGAAATGTGGCTGAAATCTGGACTTCCAGGCCACGTCGAGCTGTCTATCAAAAGGCCACGGACTGAGCATTCTGGGAAAGCACATACTTTTATCATATTCCAGACATCCAGCTGTAAACTCCCGGAGGGTTATTAGGAGGATTCCTTTCTCCCATGTTTAGTTCAAGGACAGAGTTTATGGCCCTGGACAACGTCTCGTGATTCCAGCATTTACCGAGTTGTCAGTGTGCCATGTGAATGTACGGCAGGCAGGGCTGCAATTAATAATTATAACAATTATGGATTGATCATTGATTATGATATATAAAGAAGAAAGCAACAAATGGTCACACTGGAGAAAATTTACAGACTTTAACAGAGTCACAATTTATTATCAAAACTGTCAATTACATCTCTGCCTATTGTTATTGATTATTAATCCACTAATGGTTTTATCAATACATTTGAGCAGGTTTTACATTGTATTCTGTAGCATTGGGAGAGCTCCATGCATAGAAATGCATTATATAAAAAAGATGCTATATTTTAAACATTTTTGTGACCACCCGGGAACAAATTCAAGTTTTGGAAGTATTAAAAATAAGTATCTTGTATAAATATATGTATATTGTGCAAAAGACACTTAAGCTTAAGTGTCACATATTAGGTTTGAGGTCATTCTCCTTAAAGAATATAGCATGGCATGGGCTATGTACTTTTTTTTAATAAAAATAAATAAATTTCCACTCTTTAAAACTGAAGAATTTAATGCACGTGCCATATTTAAAATTGGAATAAATTTTCAGGCATATTAACCAGTATTAGCATCAAAATTTTTCCATTCAAGTCCAGTTCGAGCGAGAGCATTGAGGGAGCTGGTCACTGAGCGGCCATATCCCCTCACACCTGCCATATCAACTGGCCCTAATCCCCAGCATACTGGAAGTCATCTGACCAGCGGTCTGGTTGGGCACTTCCCCTCTGTGGACCTTACTTCAAACACTGTGGCTCAGATATCACCAAAACCCAAAACAGTAACACTACACTCCCCATCATAACAACTCTCACACAAAGACTCCCCCCTCTAACAAAATGAGTGAAGAGGGTAAGAGGTAACAGACTCTGTGTTTACATGCACATTATAACCTGATCACTTTAAATAACAAACATTAAATTTACTGCATGGTTCACAGTTACCTGATTTTTAATCAAATAACTTGTTTTAAATGCCTGGAATAATGTCTGGAAGCTTACAGGAAACTTACAGGCGAACAAAAATGGAGGAACTTTATTAGTGTTTTAACTTAAATGGTGATGAATTTGTTATCAAGCATAAATCAAAGTGCTGAACTACATCAACTGTGAGTTTAACATCATCCCTAATCTGAAGCTTTGGACAAACTGACCTGCTGCTTTTTTATGACCGTTTTCTGCCATATGCTATGCACCTGTCCTCTCTGATCACATGCATATACAACTTGCATCTCAGAGTTTTCAGAAACCATTAGAAGATGCCCATCTTTATTACAGTAATCACAAATGACCAAGTGATGCCCGAGTGATTAACATGAAACAATGAAAAGGTTTCTCGCCAAGAATCTGGGCACACCTTTGAGAATAATCCTTGGGTGACGAATTCTCTCTTCAGGACTGATCCACATTCAGTTCTTGATGAACAGCTTTCAACTGACACAGTAAGTGCCATTCATTAGAAGAGCTAACATTTGCAATCATCTCACAAATTGTACAATACTCCATGGGCCATTAAATCAGCAGGCCATGATGATGTATGTGCAGTTGGCCAGAGACTGCATTTGAGCAAATCCAATGACGGGCGACTTGAAATAAAGTGTTTAATTAAGCATTGTAAACCTCAGCTGGCAGCCTGGAGGGGCTGTAGGACAGCATTTGACTGCACTTTCACAAACTAGCCCAGTGACACACTTTCACATCCTTACACAGGGGCACGCCACTGACTCAGGCTGTCACGCTGAGTCCTGCTGCAGTACACACAGAGAGCTGCACAATAAACTCACGTGCATGCGCACAAACACTCTCGCACACCCGCCATAGGGATATGAACACTCGCTACACTTTCTCGCCAGGGGTGAGACAAGGCATTCCTGCGTCCAGCCAAGCCTGGAGCGGGGGAAGTGTATACATGGTGGAGGGAGAGGAGGCGCCGGGTGGGGGGTGTGTAAACGTGGAGCTCCAGTCACAAGATGGAGAGGGGCACCTTGGAATAGAGTGACAGCAGTCATATCTGAGCCGCTTGCCTCGTCACGACAAGGAGAGCTGTACTGCAACATGTCATGCCCCCAGGTGAAAGGTAGACAGGGTGCCTGTCAAACACAATGCTCGCTGACATTTGATTATATATGCCGCCATTCAAGTTTTCCAGAGCAACATGTCCTTTCATAAATAACTGAACAGGAACACTGGTGCCCTCACGGAATGGGACAGAGGGTGCCTGTACTCACACAACCCCTGCACCAATGTTGTTGGTGACATATCTATTTATAACTCTAATAGAAGCGCTGCCAAGTGATGAAGTTAAGCGCATCGGTCTATACAGGAGACCGCTCCGTGTGAACAGCAAAAGCCAATAAAACCGTTCACAAACTCTCTACTCTTCCAATCAACAAAACCAAGTCTGTTTCTCTTGCAAGTGTATTTTTGCACATTCTATTTCCAAACACCAAGTCTCTATCTCCCTTGCGCTCGCTCTCCCTTTTAGAGACTTGTTTGCTGCATACTTGGGAGCCATGGCATGGAAAGTTTACTGTGGTGAGAGTTAAAAGGGAGCTTAATTACATTTTATTGGTGTGGACAGATTATCAAAACGAACAGAGCAGAAAAGTTTTCAACGGCTAATGGAGCTCTTGGATATCTGTGATTTTCCACTAAGTGATGGCAGAAGCTGGAAATTCTGACCCTACACCGCCCAGTGAAGTAAACATCATACACAAGGGATAAACTGGTCAAACTCATCCCTCTCTTGATATTCACCGCAGGCATTGTCTCTGAACTCTTTGTTCTGGATGGTATTATACACCACAGAGCGTCAAGATCAGAGAGCGACCACTTGTCTCCCAGCCCCCAACTGCGTTCACGGGTGTCTCACTGAGCTAAGAGGGGAGCACAGAAACGCAGACCCACATTGGCTGTGGTCGGAGCACTGGTCAATAGGACTGAACTATGTTGTTTTTTTTCCTTCTATTTGAATGCTAATAGAGGTCAGTCTACATGTCTCCTTCCCATGTCAAGTTATCTCCACCATCCCACATATCCTCTCTGTAAACGGGCAAATTAGTATAATAGAAGTGACGTAAACGGCAAACATTCACTTATACACAAACAAATCAAGCCACACCACCCACGTTACACAGACACACAAGCACAGACTCTGGGCTCAAGTTGGAAAGATGCACCTGGATTGTTCTTGAAGTTTGCTGACCAGCAGGTAAACGAGCAACCTGTGGTGTTTGACTTGTCAAATGAACACACAAAATGTCTCCTACTTCAAAAGGACCATGACTTGGACGTAGTATTAGAGTGGAAGAGTCACAATTATTCCCAAAAATGCAACAAAGGAAACAATTTCAACTAAAACTCACTTTTATGGTTACGTAAACCACATTGCTGTCCCGGTTTAAATTACGAAACTTAATATAACTTATCATTTTTAAAAATACGTATGTTAAATATTTAGTTCACAAACAAAAAAAACATCAATTTGTCCAACATGGTGCTTAGAGTGTTTCCACTGAAAAGCCTAATACGTCATTGACAAGCAGTTACAGAAAATAATTCTGATAATTCTTGTATATTGTGTGTATATTAACTAATTATATATAGTTGTGTATATTAACTAATTAAAAGTGAGGAAACCCTCATTGATTCCCATTTGTTCTATTCTAGCAGTGGCTGCTCTTTTATCTGCAGTACTTTAGATAATACTGGATTACTTTAGATTAGAGCAGATAACTTTAAAACATGATCGTCAAAGCATTTATGAGCTGTTTTACATTTTAAACCGTAAAACAAAAAATGATCATACAATAAATACTTTGAAAAGTGGCAACATTTTAGGAAATTTCCTGAGAAAGAATTCAAAAATACAAACCCCTCTTTTAGGTTGGATAAATCACTCAAAAGGAAAGCCTGACATAGAAAATAAAACTTTCTAAATTGAAAAAAAAAACCACCCTCCCCTTCTCCTCAGTGTTTGTTTAACAGGTTTATTTGTCTATATATTTTTCAAACCGTCCCCACAAAAGTGAAAAGTTGGTACGTTTCTCACAGCCTACATCATTTCTATAATTTCTAGTGTTTCATTTCCAGTGTCCGAGAGCCTGGTGTTAAGAGTGGATTGGAAACACACTTAAGTCCAGGTGCACCTCTATTTTAAGGTCTGCATTAATGAACTCTACATCGCTGTATACAGATTATCATGGGTAATTGTTACTGAAACAGGGACTAGAGATTAAACATCTCCAACAAATAGCTGATTTTTTTCCCCCATCATGATTATTATTTTTAATTAAGTATATTATTTGCCCACTGTTTATGTTATATATATATACATTTTTTTTTCTTTTCTATGACTGTATGGTCTTTTAAGAAGCAAAGGTTTGATTCAGGTTGTTCATGCGCAGCGACGCCAGACTACGAAATGCAAAATGGCCACATGGTCGTAGTAACCTTCAGCTCTGGTCCCCGGACTCATCCTCTGCTTTCTGGATGCCTACTGTGAAGGGAATGTGCCCAGCGTCTTTCCCTGTTTGTAACAAACGCCGCTGCTTCATCGAATGAGGGGGACACTGTTTAGAATAGAGTAGGTTTTTGGTTAAGCTACCGGCGGCAGCTGTACCACATGGTCTTCTGCAGCTAATGTAAGTAACAGGCATACGTGGGTGTGCTATAAACTCACTAGGTTTGTCCTATTAAATCACTAAGTTCTAACACAACAGGTATTGTAGTTATTAAAAAAAAAAAAAAAAGCAAACAAATACATTTTAAACGTTTAACATCATTCCCCACCAGTCAGCAAAAGACTGCTTTACAAGAGGTGAAACACTTTACTTTATGTATTAAGGCCTTCCAATGTTTAACCAATAAACTTTAACAAAATGTTACAATAAATACTTACTCTCTCCATATGTGGACCATATGCAGATAGAGTAGACAGACAGCATCAGACCCCAAAACAAGGTCGGGCTACCCATCGGTGAGTCAGATCCCATGTTCCTGAACATCATTCTCCTTTCCAAAAAATTAAAAATTTAAAAAATTAAAAAAAAAAAAAAAAAAAAGGGGGGGGCAGGGGCAAGAGTGAAATAAAATAGCGTTGCAGACGCCAGCTTCTAAAAAGAGAACCTTAATATGAAGGAAGAGGGGGGGAAATAAATGCGTCTGTAGCCCCAAAGGCTGCTCTGAACGGTAGCCTGCAAATGCGTGGTTGCTCCTCTACCAGGACTTGCTCAAAAAAAAAAAAAAATAAGAAGAAGAAGAAATGTGTAGAATTTGTTTTGACAGAAAACAAAAAAATATACACTACAACAGTCTGCTATTTTTGCCCATCACAGGATACTTTGACGTCGGCTGGTATGGCACACATGCCAGTGATATGACCGGATAAATGATGGTAATCCCCATCTTCAGTCTCCATCTCCCGAAAACAGCAGTGCGCGCACAGTGCGATCGGGCCTGGGAATACGCAATGAAAATATCAGACTAAATGTTATTATTAGTCGCCTCCGCCACCATAATAAATTAACGCCAGTGTCGCTCGCAAGAATCCCCCCGTGTCAATGGCCGTGTATGAGGGGAGGAGGAGGAGGAGGAGGAGGAGGAGGGAGGAGGGGGGGGGCAGAAAACACGTCCAGATCCACAGGGGTGGTGGCTGCGAGGTTGAAAAATGAATGAAAAACCCTTTTTCGCCTATGCCATTCAGCCAGCTCGGGCTCTCGATCCCTACCGAGCAGTCCTGGCCCGCAGACAGAAGTCGTTTTTTAAACCAATTTTCCAGCTCCTCGGGTCGGACTTATCTCCGCCGTCAGTCGGGATTTGCAGCTGAAAGAAAATACCAGACTTGTGCCACGCAAGAGAATGGGTCTCCAGCTCTCCAGCTAGACGACCTCGGCTGGGGTGGGAGGGAGAAATATGTCCAAGGAGTTGCCCTTCAGGCGTGTTTTCTTGTTTTGCCTTGAATCCTCACAAACAAAGAGGGAGGGGGGGGGAAACACAAACTCCCCGTTGCGCGTACACCCGGCGGCTGAAATCCTACGGCTCGCCCTCGGCTAAGGCTGGCTGTGGGTCCTCCGCTCCTCCGTGGAATCTCTGCTGTAAACAAGAGTCGGCTTCTCTCACACAGAAACACATAGTGCTACAGATAAGGTGGCCGGGAGGAGGGCGGAAGAGCCGGAGTGGATTCGGACCCAGGGATTCTCAAAAAAAAAAAAAAAAAAGCCCACACGACTCCGAAAACAAGACGCGCATACGACGCCAGCCCCCCCCCCCACACACACACACACACGCACACGCGCACAATGGGTGTGTCTTGGAGCATGTTGGTGTAGTTTTGTTCCAAGTTATAAAACCTACCGTCAATTTACCACTAGCAGAGGCTAAATGGATGGATCCCGTTTCTGGAGCAGAGATGCACTTGGTCTCATGTATCAGTAGTTCCAGTTGTTGGACCACAGGCAGTTTCTCAGAGTTTGGTGGAAGAGACCACGGCTGTACAGTGTATCACAATTTTCTCTGCATCTCCTCACCCATTTGAGTTACATCTCTTGTACCGGTGGTTCTCGACCTGGGCGTCGGGACCCCCACGAGGGGCTCGCACTGTTGATTACCTGGGGCCCCGCGTCGCCAGATTCCCAGTGTGCAAGCTGCAACGCGACATACTTTCCCCCTCACATGAATTCTGACACGCTCCAGAGGCCTTATCTGCGATCCACGCATGAGCATGCCCCACAGGACTTGCAAATTTCCTATCTGGAGTTTGTCAGCGACAGTCATTTGGGAACCATTTGCGACCCGCGTGTCAGCAAATCGCAAATCATTTTGCTGTGCAACTGGAACCCAGGCAGCAAACAAGCAAAACTAAATTCTAATATGCACTTTGTTAAACGGTGCGGGGGCCCCGAAGGCACAGTGTTGTCTGTCAGGCAGTAACTGAAATGTACAGGTCTGGGTACACTTGCTAAGGCAGCTCATGTAATTTTACCTCATATCGAGATCTTGTAGAGGGGCCCTGTGTCGAAATGTAGAAAAGTAATATCATTAATATTTTAGTTTATATTACGTGGTTCATATTCTTACACAGACTTGTGTTTTAATGAAAGCATCCACCACTCACTGACATACGGCAGACCAGTGCATTGTTGGTATTCCAGTACTGGTATGCTGTCCGGTTTCTGGGACTCTGGGTTAAATGTGTTGGGGAAGCATGTGAGGGGGCCAGTGGGGCCCTCGTAGCCAATAAATTAGTCCCCAGTTTTCCAAAAAATTCTAAACTTTTCAAATTGAGAGGTTTCGGCTTGTTGGGACAGAGGTATGTTACACAAACAAAGGTGGAGAGATGTTACACGCCGTCCCACTGTAGCAAGTTAGTCCAAAATCCATTAACTCTATCAAGACCATGCTATCTATGATTCATTTTTCCCGTTCACTGTTGACTGAATAACTCTGTGTTTGAGAGAGGTAAACCATTAGCTTGTTTATGATGAATGTGACAGTTTAACTCTAAAGAATTTGGACCTGATTTGTTGTCCACACACAGTATTACTCATTATCCTTTCAAACGAGCACATTTAAGAAAACACATCTAAGAAAAAAGCATCAACAAGAAACAAAACATGTACTCGATAATAATTTAGTTTGAACAGAATTGTATTATATGTTAAGATTTTATGTTCATGTGAGACACGGGTAGTAAAGTTAAGGAGGGAACAAAATAAGTAACAAATCTATTGAATGAGTAAACATGATTAGTGTTGCTGTAATGTTGCTGTTAAACTTCGGGGGGAAAGACATTACACAGCACCAGTGTGGATTAGACAAACTGTGGAGTTAACCCCCAGATAACTGCTAAAAACAGGTGGCTGCAGGTGATGAAATGAACTTTGAATTATTATTGAGCTATTTATTTCATATTGTGTGTGCATGTGATTTGTATCTCTCTGGGGCAACTGTGCATCGTTTCTGAGTCTCTTCACGCAGAATTAGCGAGGACAGGGCTCGACCTTTAGTGTTTATTACTTTTAAAACTGTAGATACCTCTTGCAAATCATTAAGATGAACTCAGCTTTGCCTGAGATGAAATCAGTTTTGACATGATCTCAAATGGGGATGTTTTTTTTTTTTTCCGGTAGACTATCTGCTTCGGCACAAAGTGTAAAATAGTTAATTCAATTTAATGGTGTTTTAACAACAAATGGAAATCTATCATTACTCTAACCATAAAATCACTTTTAAGTCACTGCAGTATTTAGGGGGAAATAACTTCACCCCCTTTTTTGTTGTTGTTGGTTTTTGGTTGTGTTTGTGTTTTTTTTTTTTTTTTTTTTAATTTAGACTATAGGACCTCTTGCCTCTGGAGTGACTGGGACTACGGTCAAGCCCTCCATACCATGAAGCCTATTCGGTGCACTGAAGCTCCGCCATAGGTTAAACTCAACACCATCGTCACAGGCCCCGAGTAAAATCTGACATGGAGCTTTATTCAGGCGAGGACTGCCGGCGCTGCCTTCATCGTTCATTCATCCCGAACATGCAGCAAGAGACAGCGCACTGTGCGGTGGGCGTCGCTATTCTCTCTGAGGCTCCTTCGATCCGGGACGCAAGTTTCTAATGTCACTGTCCAAGAATCACATTATAACAGGCCATGCCGATTGGAGCTGATTGGAAATGTCCAAGTCTTTTCTTTCTTATGAGTTTTTTTTTTTTTTTAGTTCTTATCCTACAAAATTAGCTTATCACATTATCTTTCAAACTCACCCGAATATTTATTATCCTCACCGTTTTTTATTTAAAAAAAAAAAAAAAAAAACGACTTTAAAATGTGTCATTGTAATGAACCTACATTTCAATCGGGAAATTGAGGCGGTGCTAGGATTCTGACAAAACCCATAACAAATACTTCATCATTTAAATTGGATAAATGACTCGGTGAATTCTCCTAAAACGACCTTCTGTGTGTCGGTAAATATCAATGAATTTAAAACACATTTAAAGAAATGTTGATATGCTCGTTTCTCATATTAATTTCGTTTTAAATGTTTCCAGAAAATATAACAGAAAAGAATTATATCACTTCAGACGAGTCCGTTTATTTGGACTTTTACACATGATGCTTTCGAGACTTAAAGATTTGGCCTAAACCTAGTAAATACTTTGTTCGACGACAGACGGCGCAAATACGCGGTGTCCGAGACATGATTTGCGTGGTGTAAATAAAAAGAAGTTTAGTTTAAGCTGGGTTAGGTAATACTCACATTTGCGCTATAAAGTCATCAAACGTGAGCTGTGCGGGGGAAGTCTTCCCGGGGCATTGTTGGGCTGAAGTGCGCGGCACAGCAAGTATAAGAAACAAAAATAGCATCTCCCCGCGTGGTAAAGATGGAAGTAAATTCTGTGGAACCATTATTATTATTATTATCGTTGTTATTGTTGTATTTTTATACAGCTGTTTTGTGGATTTTGAGGTTTGTTTATTTAAAATTTGTTTGTTGTTGTCTTTTTCTTTTCTTTTTTTTTTCTGAAACCACCACCTTGTGAGATTCACTCCGGCTCAGGCTGTTTACGACCTTTCAGTGTTGAGGTGTCGCCCTCTGCTGCTCCAAATGCTGCCCTGCAGACGAACTGTAGGTGTTGTATACTGTATGTTAAGTATTATTGGTGCCTAAAGTCGTTGGAGCATAGAGTCAGATCATTGCTCTAAAGGCAACAAAGGCAAATACTTTTAGGTGGTGTAATTAAATGCTGTTTGTGACAAAAGGTCATATACGTAAAGTAGCAAAACGTGGCATTTTACTCTTTGCACACTAATTTAAATATTATTTACCGTATGTAGCTTTCACACACACAGACAGAAAGACACAGATTCCATCAGATGCAAAGATCAGAGACATATATCTTTTTTTATGAACACTTGCAATCACAAACCATCTAAAAACAATAAGCACAATTGTATATCTTGATGGTCCTTCATTGACCGTCCTTTAAAAAGTAAAATTATAGTGAACACTTCTACCTCCTGCTAGACTGTTTGTTTCTGAGGAACACTCGGCCCCAACGTCTCAAATATTGCATCTCCAATAGCATTCAAGCATTGTCCCATGATTGCTTATTAAATGCACGGAGGAAAAACCACTTCTGAGAACGTATGACAATGGTTAACGATTACACAAATTAAAGAACACCATCTGGGAAGATTTTAACGTACTGAAAAGGTTTGAGTGTAGAACACTAAATTGAGAAACTATGGAAATTTTTGTGTTACCTGTGATGAACAACCAAGGAAAGAGGGTCACTTTAAGAGGATTACGACCAGGCCAATAAAATGAATTCTGACACTAAGACCAGAATTCCAAGCTCTTCATATGCGGCCTTAATCCTGTTCTGTTAAACCCACCAAGTCTCAACTCCCTCCCTGAATCAGTTTGGTGCATGTAAAGCATATATAAACACATGTGGTATACAGTGCATGTAAGATTGTGAATAAAGAGATGAGGTGAGGATGAGATTGGTAGGAATTTGCATAAAAACAGGTTTGGGTATACTTTGGCTGAGGTTGTACTGAAGTTAAGCCTAAAATTTTGTATTGAGGATACTGTTATTCTCCTCACGAGGTACAGGTACTTCCCCCGCCTCTGGTTCTTTTTTCTCTTCAAAAACCCCCAGTAAATCCCAGGACTGAGGAAATAGTTGGCGACAGAAGCCTAGCTCCACCAGCCAGGACACTGTAATAATACATATCGCAGAAGAAAGCATGGCCAGAGTCCTGTAGGGAAAGTACTGTGTGATAACTCCGTTCTCCTCCCTCCAGCCAGGATACAGGAGGAGAGGAGGGATCCCGAGCAATGGCTCCCCGCTCAGCCCACGCAGCAGAAGCCCAACGATGTAGCCGCTGATAGCACCGTAGATATTAGCATAGCGGAGGTGCAGCACGCAGACGAGCTGTGGGAAGATCACGCAGTAGAGGAGGTCCCCGCTCACTAGCCAGAAGGAAAACACACTGTCATCACCAAAGGCCAGGCATGTTCCTGCCAGGCCCACCAGCAGCACGCTAACACGGATCACCCACTGCAGCTCCCGCTCCGAGGCCTGCAGGGAGAGGGAGGGACGGGACAATAAAGATGGGGTTACTTTGCTTAATGCTGAACCAAACACACAGACACACACGCACACACACTCACAGACACACCTGCTTCCTCAAAGTCGTCTTGTAAATGTTTTGTGTAAACATGGATGCTGAGGACAGCAGCACAGAGTCCATGGAGGACATAACTGCTGCAGCCACAGAACCAATGCCTAACACTGATACCCAGGTGGGTGTGAGGTACTGCAGGGCCAGCGGCAGGATCTTCCCTGCCTCCCCTCGTTCGAAAGGAGGGGGTAGACCATACGCTGTCTGGTTCCAGTCTTAGAGAAAAGGAAAGGAAGAGAGAGGAGGAAATACAGAGGTAGAGAAAGAGACAGACAGGTGCGAGAGGAAAAGAAATAATGGGGGGGAGAAGTGTTTTAAGATTATGGCGATGGTGTCAAAAAAACGAAAATAAAAACTCAAAAAAACTCAAGTACTGGGGAGAAGGAAGCAAAATGTCTGGCATACATTATGGCCCACCATAATCGGTATGATATTCTAACAATAACCACATCTGCAAATGCTCACAGGAACTTCTCACACACACATACAAACACAATCAAGATTATATCATCCCACGCCTTTCATCATGGTAGTGGGACCTAACTTTTAGAGCACTTTGTCTAACCGTAAACATATACGAATGCACTGTGTGTGTACTGAGTGTTTACATTCATGTGTACCTGCAGAGGCAGCCACTGCTCCAATGACCAATGAGGGGATTCCCATAATAAAAACTGTCCCAGCAGCAGCAAAACAGGTGACCTGAGCCTGAGCAGAGGAGGATGCAGAGAGGATCCTCTGGTATAGAGCTTGATAGGCCAGTCCCCCTAAAGCCTGCACCATACACATGCATGCACAGAAAAAACACGAGCTTTGTCATTGAACTTGGCAGTTCATGCAGTTCATCGAAATATAGACCTTTCTCACAGCAGACCGTTTGGTCAAACACAGATTTATCTAATAACAATAATAATAATACGTATAATAAGTATTATATTTAGGTATGATTTCCAATTCGCTTCCTTATGCTCAGGTGTCGTAGTGTTGTTCATGCAGGCTCACAGTCACACTGTCATGACTTACTGGAACCCTTGACTACAGCAGAGCCATCACTGTTATCAGTAACACCTTTGCCTTTCCTACTAATTCGTCAAATTGTCTGTTGTGAAAAAGGTCTGTTAACTAGAGGCACAGGTTTTGCAAACAGCTGATTCCACTTTTGGTATTTACATTTACACAGTTAATACAATCCCGTTCATTTTCAACATCACCGTGTGCCTGACCACGGCTGTAACTAATCAGCTGCCAGCAGATACAAAGACTCAAGACAAAGTAGCATGTGTTATGGCAAGTCATACAGGTAAATACTGACAATTTTGTTGCACATAAATAACTCTAACATATAACATGTTGTTTTTCTGTGACATTTTGGTAAATTTTGTCCAGAATTTCCCGACTGAAAAGCTCCAATGATGAATTACAGGATTTCCTAAATGTATGGGAAGACTATACTAGAGGTACGCTATGTGGCTGCATGTGTGAAATGATACATCTAAGGAAGTGGGGCTTCACCTAACTCCATTACACACAGGGTGATACAAAATAAATTTTAAAATCTAACCAATAACAGCATCTCATCCGCCCATTTCCCCGCATCCATCAGCTTCAGCTCTCCTATCCACGAGTTGCCACTTGTTTGGTTAAGGTGGGTTGTTTGTGAGAAGTCAGAAACTGCAGGACTGAGTATCATAAAGGGAATACAGAGCCACTGAAACAGAGGGGAAAAAACAGCAGTTAGAGCAAAACTGGGAACAAGGCATCTATTGAACTCCTCAAATTTCTGAATGAATGTATTTATCTGTCTCATTTAAGTCCCTTTATTTCTGATGCCTTTCCCTCACCCTCCTCCCTCTCTTCTGTCATTTCTATCACTCAGTACTTTATTGCACTCCCTCTATACTTCTCTCCCTCTTTGTGTCCTGTTTCTCACCATGCTGACAAAGATGAAGGAAAGCTGGATGATATCAGTATATGCAACAGAGTAGAGACCCCCTAGAAATGTATAGATGATGGAGACAGCTGCCGATATAACGATGGAGAGGGCAGACGACAACCCCAGAATTATGCTCATCGTTCCTCCTGGATATCACACAGAAAATTAAATCAGATGTGGTCAACAAAAAAGTAATGTGATGGATTATGGCAGAACCATACTGTTAAGATTTCATGTAAAAGTTGTCACATAAAAGCACAAGGAGTTACTTACCCAGAGCAGCAAGGATGCAGGCAACCCATAAAATATCACTGACCAAAGCAGGAAGCAGTAAGGTCGTGGTGAACATGTTGCCATAACGATGCTGAAACGGATCCAACATGGTCACGTAGCGCTTTGACCTCATAGGTTTCGCAAAAAACAATCCTCCTTAAGATACAGAGTGTACAAAGAAAATAAAACAATTGTTCTTTCAGAAAAATAATCAGATGATTTAAAGTTTATGATGAAACAGTTTTTGAATTAATCACTTAGTTGTTCAAAGGAAAATCAATCAGCAACAGTTTCTGTTTAACAACGTAGCAGGTCATTTTTTAAGCAAGAACAGCAATAATTCACTGGTTTCAGATTCATAACTGTGACTATTTTTTGTTTTTCTTAATCTTCTATGATACATAACTGAATCTCTTTTGGCTTTGGACTATTGGCCGGACAAAAGCAAGACATCTGAAGACATCAGCATGGCCTCTGGGAACTTGTGACGAGTATTTTTACCTAATGACTGACATTTTACAGACCAAATCATTGATGAAGACTAGAACGGCACTCAGTTGAGTGCATGCCACCGCGGAGGCCAAATATTGACAAAAGCACCGAACGATGCCCTTTTGTGTCATATGATAGCTTAATGTACATTGTATGCCCTGCACTGGCTAGAATAAGGCGCACTCTGTGCCTGTGAGTTATTTGGCATGGTTATAGTATCTGCTGATTTATAGTTTCTGCCACTAACTTGAACGAGTGCAATACGAGTGCAGTGGACCGTATATGTTATATAATTTGAGTGAGTTTGTTTATTCCCGTATGTGAAGAAGGTAAATTAGTTCTATTGCTTGGCAGATAACCACTTCAACTGGACTCTGCCTGAGTCTCAGTCAACTACCTTTAGGTGTACTTGACATCTTGTCCAGCACATGGTGGGATAAAGGAAAGCCCACAGCACCACTAAAGAATGGTAACCAGGTAAAGAGCATTAAAAGTAGAAATCATGTGCCTTGCTTTGGATGCACTTCTGCTGAATGCAGAGTTACCAAGGCTGCTGTATCGCTGTAAAAAAAAAAAAAAAAAAAGCTTCTGTCTTTTACCTGTCCCACGTGAACTGACATCTACTTCATCAGATTTTTTTTTGTGATCTTCAGATTAGTCTGAGGTCTGATGAGCAGTGTGTGAAGTTGTGGCAATAGCCTACATATGTATTTAAAACTAAATTCAACTCTCACTTCTGAATATAGCCTTTGGTTATCCGCACACGCTTTCTGTCTGCCGGAAATCTTTATTTGCAGGTATCATTGCAGGTTGCCTACAAAACACAACTCTGCACTTTCAGTTCAGTGTGCGTGACACCTTGGTCGTCCAACATGTCATTGTGCAAATCACATCAATTATAGGTATCTATGCCCTGTAGGTTGTTTCTGCATGACTTTCGGTGTCCTCTTTACTAAACTATTGTTGAATAATATCAGCTAAACACAACATGCAGGCACATTCTAAAAAGCACGTGAAATGTCACATCTTGTGACACTTGTGTATGGCAAGACTAAAAATATAACACTAGCGTGCTACTACTTACCCAAAACAATAAAAAGCTCAATACATTTTTGGAGCAGTATAGTAATCATGTTTGTCATTTGTAAGTTTATGCAATAACTATGGCCTCTTCCTCTGCTGTATGACATTATACAGAAGATTCATGGCTTTCAGTTACTTACCCAAAACAAAATTGGCAAGATACGCAGGAGGCCCCATAGCCCAAATGAGACCTTGAGTAGGGGAATAAACAGCCTCAGCAGTTCCCATAATATAACCTCCACCAACCCATGTGGCTGAAAGCAAAACACAGAAAATAAGGGAAGCCTGGGTTAACAAACACAGAGAAAGGAGCATAGATCACACTGAATAAGGAACACATGTCAAGTGGTGCTAAATGACAGACATGAAAAGAAAGCTTCTACCTGTCATGGTGAAGACCCCAACTAGGACATTGATGTTGCGGCCACCGACAATGGTAACTTCGCTCTTGCGTCCAGCACATTTCTTCTCCACTTTCTTGGATTTTCGAGATGCCCAGACCCCAATTACCAGGATGACAATATAAAAAACCACCACAGCCACCAGTCCAGGGACATCCACTGCCATGATTATCTGATTACACAATGCACAGTCCATCAGTTGCACTGACTTATATCATATAAAACACAATAAGTATCTAAAATTATAAACAAAAGAGCAGCTGTTGCCTGTTCAACAGGAGCCAGAACATTGGGGCTCTGCTACAGCTCCCAATGAGAGTTAGTGCTATTGTCTTTTGCCATCTCCAGGAAGCACCACTGCATGAGGCGATAAGACCTTTTCAACTTGACCTTGACAGGTTGTGAATAGGCACCATCAGGGCCTGTCCTACTCATCCGCTATACAGTATACATATGTACAAACACTAACTGTATAACAGTGGTTGTCAAACTAGGGGGGGGGGTAAGGCATGATCTTTTTTTCCAGACATAGTGCTGTATAACTTCCTCTAGGATGCCAAGTGTCAGCAAAGCCTTAATGACTCTGATTCTCATTTGCAAAACCAGGGTTGTATCAGTGTACCAGTGATGCTCCACATAAATGAAAAGCATGTAGCCAAGGCCAGGCAACCATCGAGGACTCTGATGTCATGTCCTCTGTAATTTTTCAAGGAATCTGGGTTTTTAGCAGCCTGCAGGGAGTTTGGATTCTTCACTTATAGTCCTGGTTAAAGTTATTGGCACCCCTGAACTTTAAGTGCAGAATTTAAAATATCTTTAGAATTTACAATATCTGATATTAACCAATTTTTTATAATCAGAACATTTATTAAAATGTCCAAAGTTACTGAACAACAACAAAATGCTTTCATATAGCAAAATAAAAAATACAGACATAAAATGTGTGCTTGAAACAATTATTGGCACCTTTTAAATTACTATAATTTAGTTCCTGAAACAAAATACAAAACAAATAAGACTCACCTGTGCTTAATTTTCAGTGTTCACATGACCTGAAGGGGCTGATTGTTTCCAGTTTCTTTTTCACAATGGTGAAGACAAGAGAGCTGTCTGAGGGCCTCAGAAATGCTATAATCAAAAAACATAATAATTCCAAAGGCTACAAGGCAATCGGTAAAGATCTTGAAATCCCTATTTCAACAGTTCCTAATGTTATCGAGAAGTTTCACAGTTAAGTCTAAATCCCACTGAAAACCTTTGGATAGAGTTGAAATTTGCATTTGCAAAAAGGACTCCTGCAAACTTACAAGAGCTTGAACGCAATGGAAGAGTGGCAGAAACTAGGAGCAGACAGGTACACGAAGCTTCTAGATGGCTACTGGAAACGTTTAGAGGCTGCCATTGTTGCCAAAGGTTCTGCAACCAAATATTAGTGAAGGCTGCCAAAAACTGTGTCTGGGGTACATTTTTTGTTTGTATTTTTCCACTATTATGCAAGTTTTATTTTTTATTTTATTTTGTTCAGTAACCTTGGACCTTTTATTAAAATACTTTGAATCTATAACATTGGTTAATTTGCATTTATTTATGAAGATATTCTAAATTCTGTTCTTAAAATTCAGGGGTGCCAATAATTTTAATCAGGACTGTAAAAACCTATACATTTCTCAAAGCTTGTTCCAGTATTTTTCCATCCAGTATTTTTCCATGCAGTATTCCTCAATGAGGGCTGTTTTCCTAGTGGTGTGAGGGGGCTTTGAAACAGTACGTAAACGTTCAGCTTGGGAAATAGACTCATTTTAAATTGTTTATTTTAAATTAAGGGTCAACAATTTCCTTGTAAGTTCATTGGCAACTTCCTGGAAAGAGCTATGTAATCTAGTTCTAATTGTAGGGAATAAAGTTCAGACACATTTTAGTTTGAGTTCTGCGGTTGTTTATTCCCAGAAGAATTTCCTTGAAATAACTACTTCAGTTAAATAAGACTTTAACTTTAAATAAGAGCAGTTAACTGTGAAACATTCTAAATAATTTAATAATGTTATCACTAAGGTGATTTAGTTTTAATTCTTATTAGCTTACTTAGTTTTTTTTCACTCATATTGTATACTCCTCTATTCAATAGATTGCCTAAGTAGTGTAAATTACCAGCAATGTATTATATGCCTTCTAGTTTTTTTTCAATAGTTAGTCCAAAACTGATGTTTAATTTCAATTAGGAGAGTGTATGAACACCAGAATGGTTTGTCATTGTAAAATATGATTAAGAGCTTCTGTAATAGCTTAATCAGTGCCAATCTTGGTAAAACCCTGATTAAATCTAGCATCACCGATTAATCCAAATTCCTCCGTCTGAGTTATCAGTAAGATATAGATGTGTATTTTCTAAAGTTTTGGTACATTTAATATCAGTTCAATCGGGGTGCTTTCACTGCAGTGGGCTAAATAAACAGTTTTACAATTATTTAGACCCTTTACTTAAGTAAAGTAGCAATATAACAATGTCAATTAATAATCCATTATAAGTAAGGGTCCTGTTACAAACATTCTGCGGTGCAAGTACCAAAGTATTACCAACAATACATGCTACTTGAAATATCAGAAGTAAAAGAACTCATTATGTGGGCAGAATGACCCCGTTTCAGAGCTGGATAATAGTTATAATATGGGATCATTATTGGTGTACTTTTGTGTAATAAGCATTTAATTGCTGAAGCTTGTGGAGGTGGAGCTGTTTTCCTTGATATACCGTTGGGTGTATCCAGTACAAAAATAGTACATTATATTTCATAAGCTTGACATGTGTTATGTGTGTAACATCAGCAATATAACTGTGGCTGTTGCGTAGATGCAGTAGAATGAAAAACGTACAGCGCTTCCCAAAATGCGGTGATGAAGAGGTATCCATAAAATGTGAACACTCAAGTAAAGTAAAAGAACCTCAGAAGAACTGTAGCTTTTGAAGTTACCGTACGTAATTTTCATTCCACCATTGATTAAAACCACCTTGACCACATTTCCTCGGGGCAGTTAGTGTGCGGGAACACTGCCGGGTGCACGATCTTTAAATATTTTTCTCCTCTGGGGAGAGGGAAGTTTTGAGCGGCGATTTGACGTCAGGGCAATCCGTTCTATAATAGAAAACAATAAATAACAAATAAACGCGCGAGTACCTTCGAAATCAACCTAAAAAAAAAAACCTAGAGACCTAGAGAAGAGTCTTCAGGGATCGTCTCTCCATCATCTGGACCCGGGGACTACCGTGCATAGGTATTTCCCAGGGCGTCTCTGTGTTCCAGGCTGAATCGTGTTGTTTCTCATAAATAACTGACGATGGAAAGAAAGGGCAGACGCCACAGAGACGTAATTCTTCTGAGCAGGACATCATCCTCGGTGGCTGCGTAGCAATAAATTGTTATCTATATGGCTGTCAGTGTGTCTGTGTGTGTGTAATATTGGCTTGATGTGGTACAGAAGGGGCTGAGACATCCTCGCCTGTTCTCACATTCACATTTAAATTAAAAGGCAGCTGCATGCTATATCCGGTAGTAGCAAACATTTAGCTAACGTTATGTTTTAAGCGTTATAAACCGTAGTTAATATCCAAATTCTAACACAGCCCCAATAAGTCGAATGGATACAATTTTTTTTTTTTTTTAAATATACAATGGCCGAGATTAAAGATGAGACTATACATTTTACACCCGTGCGGTGGCTAACGCAACGTACCTTATGCAGTCTCGAACTCCTGTCCGCCACACATCTGCTGCCTCCGCTGAGGCACGGTGCTATACTGTGTAACGCTCGCTAGTCACTTCTTCTCTATTGTTGTCTCCCCCTGAAACGTGACTCCTGGGGTCGCGTTCAGCGCCACCAAAACGTACGAAGGCGTTTCTAACGGCCCGGTACGGGAATACATCGGACGCGCTGTGTGCAAACGGCGGCTAGTTTTCTTCGTGCTGCAGTGTCGCCCACAAACAATCTCGGGATGGCATCTCCGTCGGAAATGTCACGGATTTGAAATTCTGTGGAGAAACGTTGCAAAAGCGGTGGAGTTGAAACGTTTTCACTTGAACGCATCGTGAACAGGAAGCCGTAATAGCTGGGGGCCTTTTATATGACAGATTATAAAAAGTTAATGACTTCAAAGATTTTTTTTTTTTTTTTTTTTTTTAAGATAAAAAACTGATATTTCAAACAGTGATTGGCCACGTGGTCCTCGCCAGCATGTGGAAAAACACTGTCACGTCCACTTCAAACCCTTTATGCTACGATGTTCACTACTGTGTTTACTGGGATGCAGACGCAAAATTCCCGGAAGACAATGCCACTTGAGCGGTTAGTTATGAAACAGTGGCGGTTGTATGGTGTAATTCTTGCACGATTTCTACGAGAATGTGAATAGGGAGAGACAGGCGGACTATTTCCGTTGAGCACCTGTCACACTGCCACAGACCTCGATCGCCCGTGTTAGAGCGTTTTGCCCTGTTGGGTTGATTAAAGCGCACCAACGGACAAAAGAGAAAGTAAAAAAAAAAAAGGTCGACTCGATAAAAGATCTATGAATCAGAGTAACCCGGGACCGCTCATCGTCGCACCTAGCCGACTTCGTCAGACAGAGAAGAGGATGCTGACTTTCTTTTACATAACATGCTGGTGTTACAATCAAAGCTCAGGTTACTATCACTTGTAGGACCCGGCGATTTCAATATGCTGGCCATTAACTTTAGCGCTCACAGGGTTGGGGTCATGGCGTCAAAAATCAAGACACGCATCCTCGGTCTTTGGCATGTTTCACTTCAAAACAGGGCGTCTTGAAACAATCTTGGGGGGGGGTCTTTTGCCGGGCCCTCCGGACGCTCGCTCCCCCCACCTCCGGCGGGCTCGCTAGAACCGCGTCAACGGCAAACTGTGTCCAGGAGACACAGGAGAGAGGGAGAGGACGCAGCCCCGCCGCGGGGGAGCCGGTCGATGTTGAAGTTAGCCCAGAGGAATGTGCATCCACTCTCACCCTCTGAGATCTGTTGGCGGGGAAGTCCAAGGTGTTAATGTCTGACCGAAAAGCGCCCAACGAGCCTCTGCGCCAGCAGGTAAGGCTGTATGGTGATGAAGAATGGTTGATTTTTAATCGACGTTTCCAAAGGCTTCGTAACTAAGGACATATTCTTATAATGACTGAAAAAAGGGGCCCGTTTGATCAGAACAGCGGGGCAGCATACGGCTTCCAGTGCGATCAGGGCCGGGGCTTGTTCTAGCTTTACAATGTCTAAAAGTATTCGCAACACTTCATACGGAAAAGGAAGAGACAGATTGACTGGAGCTCCTTAGTAGACTTGAGTCTTGAATTAAACATCTTAAACTCCTGAGCCAGAGCCAGTTCTGATTAAAAGCCTTCGAAAGCCACCCTTCTCTTTTCTTTGTCCTTTAACCCAACCATGGTCCTGACACTGTCCCAGGCTGAGCCTTAACTGTCATTGCTCTGTTTATATTCAGCATTTTGTTTGTTGCGCAATTCAGGCCTCTTGATTTCACGTTTAATCCCCTTTTGTAAAACATTTAGCTCAGAAAAGTTACCTTGCTTAAGTGCTCGTTTTTCTTATTTAGTAACACTTTGAGTTGTTTTGCTCGCCCAGGGTTTGCTGTTTTCCATAGATCTTAAGTACCTTTTCAGGAATAACAATGTCCTCACAATATGACACCCATTGTGATGGAAAATCTTGTGAGCTGGTTAACTTGCGATGGACGACGTTTCAGGAGACCCAGATGTCTTAAGCAGAAGCATTAATTGAAGCTTGGTGGTGGAGAATAGAGATGAGCAATACAAGTTAACACTGTGTAAGGCCCCCCTGTTCTGAAGGTTGTCCTCCTTGCAGGGTGTATTTAAACCCATACCAAACTCATATAACACCTACTACACGTCCAAATAAGGATATTCTTCATGGGGCCACAGCATCTATCCATACATGTGTGAATATTCCATTGGGTTGACTAAGTCACATTGTATATTTCATGCAATACCTATGTCCTCCCCAGGAGGAAGACGGTGTACCTTGTGACCCTGGAAGCCAGTATTATGACTGTTTACTCCCAGAACCAGAGGCTCAGTCCGTCATATCTTTATGATCATGGTTGCTAAGGCAACTGCCATAGGGGACCGGGCCTGGTTGACTCTATCAGTGTCCTCACAGTTATCCTAGAGGCAGACAATGAACTATTGCTTTTAGGCTTACTTGCAGGTGACCTGTGGAAAGACTTCCTAATACTACCTAAAGACCTAAAGATGGAAAAATTCCTTCACACCCATGAGCTGGCCACTTCAGTGACCCCCTCCTTTTTTATAAGGAGACAAATATATAAACCTACCTAAATGTTTGCATTTTATCCTTTCACCTCTTTGATGTTTCACACTAAAAAAGTAAAAGGGCTGCATTAACTGAGCTGGACTGTTTAGTTCCTTTTTTCTTAAATCCATTGCACCTTTCATGGCAGAGCCCGAACTTCATCCTCTTATCTCCTGAATATCTCCTATAACATTTCTTTCAGGGGAAATTCCAACTGTCCAATATCACATTTTGTTTATTATTTTATTGCCTATATAGAACAATGGAAGTGTTTGAAGAAAAATATCAAATGCTTCTTTCTACAGAGCCTCCCGGTGAGCATTTGAATCATATAACACCCAGGTTGGAGTCCAGCCTGGAATCTCTTTGCACAAGGAAAAAAGAGAATTCAGCGACCCAGAGAGAAAAAAAAACAACTTTTATTTTAAAAGGTTTAGGTGTTGTTAATGGTGTGGTATCTGTCTGCTCTATTAGTATGTTACCACATGAGAGTGGATTGTGTTAGATTTAGTCTGGGTTCGCCTATGTGAGCTCGTTGTTGTTAGCCGCTGGGTGGTTGAGAAGTACAAGCCCGTCTCCTGCAGGGTCAGAGGTGCACAGTATCCAGTGGTTTTTGTCCTGTTCAGCTTTGTGGGAGTCCAAGAAGGTGTGAGCCGTCACCTCATACTCTTTGCCATATGTGGTCCTGCAGGGAAACAACTGTTACCAACAGAACGACGGCGGGCATGCACGTGTTGTAACAGGACTTGTAGCTGCCATATTGGATGCCTTTATCTTTTGACAAGTGGTTGTGAAGGGCGGACTGCACTGAAATGTGCAGTTTGACTGTGTCAATGGAAGTGAGTCTACATGGTGTATTTCAGTGACATTTTCAAAGGAAACTGTTTTTTTTTTTGTTTTTTCCTCTGATATTGCTCTTTTTGTATATTACATATTTAGCTATTATTTATGCCAATTTTTCAATGGCCTTCCAAGTTGACGTCACACATGTTTTGGTCATATTAGAGCAGCAAAAATCAAAGGCCTTTATATTGCATTTAATTGTTTGAGGTTACTTTTAAAAGGAAAATGGAAAATACCAAAGGACTTGATCACCCAGAACAGCAAGAGCCTGGTTTGTCTTGCAGTGTATGATCAGGACCTTCACATTAGCCTGTCAAAATGGAAAAACAAAATGCCCATTGATAATTGCATAGAAATTCTCAACGCAACAGAGTTAAAGGAAAGCAAAACAAACACAAAGTATTCTGTAAACACTTACAGGGACAGGCTGACCCTCATATTCGAGCCTCTCCTGGGGGTCAAAGTGCACTATCTTCCACCATGACAGAAAGGAACAATCATCAACCAAGTTTATCTCCTGCAGGCGGGACTTCTTTGCACACTTTAAATGAAGTCAAAATAATATGAGTTTGACAATGGTAGAAAATCACTTTAAGTATGCGTGTAAGATTTCTGCATTTTCACTTTGTTAACTGTCTCATCACAGTTAGTCGCTCAGTCTAATGTAATCTCATTAATGCTCTTCAGTAAATAATTAAAGTTAAACAATGATCTACCTTTTGAAAACTTTGTAGATCACTCGTCAAGTGAAGCTGCGAAAGAAGGGAAGAGAAAATCGGTAAACACACAGAATGACACACTAAAGATGACTGATAAAAATCAGTACATCTTTGTGTAAAGTACTGTGTGTGTGTGTGTGTGTGTGTGTGTGTGTGTGTGTGTGTGTGCGTGTGCGTGTGCGTGTGCGTATGTGTGTGTAAGTTCCCTTACTCCCCTGGCAAAGCCACTTGTTGTTTTCAGGGCAAAACTTTGCTCAAAAAGCAGAGTTGATCCCTCAGGACTGCCATCTACACTGTAGTCACACAAGCAGTGTTACAAGTTTACATCTGGGAGTATTGCCGTGTGTGTTGAGGTGTAGTTTGATGCAGCTTTAAGTGTGTTTGTATGTTTGTGTGTCTACCTGGTAATGACGAAGGCAGTGCGTGTGCAGGGCTGATTACCTCTTCCGGCACTGATTCCACACGGGGCCTGAATGCCGGGCAAAGGAATCTTTATCAAACTGTTAACGTCTGCATTAATGCTTACTGCGCTGAACTCCCTGTTTTCTCCTCCCATGTTCACCAACATTACAACATCCCCAAAGTGCAATCTTCCATCATTTGTCACAGAGAGATTCACCTACACATTGGAGAAAAACCATCATCATTATCATTATCATCCCCATCATCATTGTGATATAATTGTTGTTGTTAATGGCTTTCTTAATTAGATTGATCTAATTTTACCGGTCTCAAAATGTTCTGTTTGAGGAAGTCTACTTTCTGGGCAGCAAGCTCACCCCTCTCCTTTTTCTCCAGGTACTCCTTCTTTGCATCCTGGAAAAACATCAACATATACAATGTGTATTTTTTGAATATGTGCCCACAACCCCACCACTGCTGGCTGTATAATAAAAATGAAAATAAAAAACAACAAAAAAAGCAAACAAACTTGCAATTAAAAAAAACCTCACAATATCCTGATGATGATTGTTACGGTAGATCTTCTTTCTCGCTTTAACCCCATTGTTTTGGCATAATGATGGAGATACGATAACTATTTTGCCCTCTGCCCTTTTCCCTTTTGTCACTAAATCGCCCCTACAGTGTTTCTGATTCCTCGTGTCTTTGCATAATGTCTTTGTAAATAATCTCTTAAACCTTACCGGGTAAATTAATAAAAATTCATGCTGTGCTGCCAAACCTTGTTGAAAATTCCTATTTGATGAAAGAGTGCAGCCAAAAAAACACGAAGTCATGGGTTTGAATATTTCACCTAAGGACAAACATCATATAACGTCAATGAAGAGCTTGAACAAGCAAATCATTGTATCATTATTAACCCAATTTTCAGTTTTCTTTCTTGCTCTAAAAACTTTATAATGTCAGTTTGGTAAATGCCATAATCTGCCCTGCTCTATCACCCGTTCTTTGTTAATGAATGAGCCCTAAAGGATTTATCTTTCCCTCTGTATCTGTCTATTGCCGGTGTAAATTGGAATTTACAATTTAACATACAAACATGATTACATTTGGCAGGGCATAAAGTCAAAAACACTTTTGTTTCTAACGATAGATGTTGTCATCCACTTTATTCCTCAAACACCCGGGTACAATGTAGTTGCCAAACAAAGTAAAAATTGTTTTATGTTAATTATTAGCCCCACCAGCTGCAACATTAAAGTAATGTACAAATTCATGCATCACTAATTATAATATACTGTACTAATATATTATTCTGAAATGGGCTATTCTGCATAATGAGAACTTTGTTCTACACTGTTGTATTGCCACCTTTACTTAAGTAAAATTCCTGAACACTTCTTCCACAATTGGTGCTTAGCACTGGTGACTGGTAGCCTGATAATCAGGCTGAATTGCCCTTTCAGATCAATTTTCAGTCACGAGCTGGCTCCCTAATACGTATCAACGTGTTTAAACAACTTGTAAACGTATGTTTAAACCTCAACGCCATTACAGTAAGAAGGATGAGTTAACGCTATCTGATAACGGGCCCCTTTAAATTAATTTAGCTAGCTAAAAGTCCACAGCTTCATTTTGAAACAAACCTCTTCTAGGCGCAGGTCCTCATTCCAGTTTCCGATTCTCACATTTGTGCAATAAGTTCTCCCATGAGCCATCCTAGCTATAATACTGGCAAACTATTTGTGTACGAATAAGACAATAAAGAAAGCTATTTGTAGCGTCTGTGCATGGTTTGTGTAGTGGTTTCTATAGTAACTGATGGTCGCGGCCCAAGTGACGTTGCATCTTCTGTCAGTTCTCGCTGATTGTCGCGAGAGGACGTGCTGGTACGGTCGCTGATACCCAGTGCATGAGGGGCAGCGAGAGCAGTTGATGTCTCTGCTCTTCCTGCTTCTCACGACTGGTGGCAGAAGTGTGGCAGAAGATCCTTACTTAGGTAAAAGTAGCAATGCCAAAGAGTAGGAATACTGTCCTCCAAGTAAAATCCCTGCATTCTACCTTAGTAAAAGTACATAAGTATTATCTGCAAAATCTATTGAAGTACACAAAGTAAAAGTACTCATTATGCAGGATGCCCTTTTCCAGTGTTAAATAATGGAGTCCTCAAAGTCCTGAAAAGTGGTCTTTTTAAAAAAAAAAAAAAAAAATCTTATTCTCACAAGAGAGTAGTCTGTACACGCTGGTTATTTTCATATAAAACAAGATCAAAAATAGAAATTTTTCAGGTCCTCATGAGATCTCCTGACCTCATGTAAATCCCAGCAGAGCTTTGCACAGGTCCAACCTGAGCTGGTCAGATCAGCCACATAACTGAAAACACGTGTTGGTGTGCGGAGCCTTTGATCTATATGAAGCCATCATCTCTAATAACGCGTCATGGTTTATGAGCTGATCATATGTTTAGTATTAAAAAAAAATCAAAGTAACTAGTAACAATAGATGTCAGATAAATGTAGTGGAGTCAAAAGAACGATGTTTCCCCTGAAAACATAAACACACATGAATCACAGTCATAAAAACATACATTTCCCTGTAGTGCTTTGGTTTTGCATTAATGTGCCCCACGAAACACACACATCGATGCACATACCCACACATGTGGAACTCACATGTCATCATTGTCCTTATCATCTTAATTAACCTCGACAACATACAAAAATACAAAAATAACATATTAAAAGGAGTCTTCCTGTATTTTTAATTATGAGTAGAACAAAATAATATGTTGTTCAAAGTCCTGAATTCAGAGAACTCTAGAAACCTTGTAGTTTCCAGCTAGTTTACGTATTATCCTTCACAGTTCCTATAAACACAGTATTCTCTGCTCAAGTGTATTTGCTCTTTTTTTATGCAATAAGGTTCTAACAACTGCAGTCCACACTGAATCTGTCCATGTGTCTGCTATCCAGTTTCCTCTTTCTTTGTTTTTTTCTGTCTGTCTTTATGCGTCAGTGGCCACTGGCTCGGCCTCTGGCTCCAGAGCCATTCATGTGATTCAATTTATGGTTTCTTTCCTTTGGTGAGCCACTGTCATCCTCCTCTTCATCACTCCTGTCATCACCCTCCAGCTGCAAGGTGAAGATGAGCCACAGAAAGGACGCAGAAAATGAGGATGAACCAAACGAGACGTGTAACTTGTAGATTTGACATAGTTTGATACATTTCTTTCACACACCTTGCTGAAGATAAACTTGTAAAGCATTCGTGAAATGAGAGCAGCCCAGTAGAGGTGCAGTATCTGTAGAAGCAACAGCATGACATTGAAGAAGTAGTAGCCAAAGAATGGAGCGAACTGCTCCGGCGGGTACACCCATGTGCAGTGGATCAGCCTGTAGAAGATATGCACATGAAGCATTTTCACTCAGCACACCAAGACTAGATTCATGCATCATGTTGTATGCTTTCATTTCACTCACTTACCAGAAAGGAAAAATCACCAGTCTTGTCACCATAAAGAGAACCGTGAAAACTACAAACATGGCGTTGGCAGTCTGGTGCCACTTGGCGTAGTTGAATACCTTTGCACCCTGTGAGGCAAAAACAAGCAAAAGAATCAGGTTCATTTATTTGTTTTAAAGTAACCAGTCATTAAGTTGCAGCAGGCAGTGTATATGTTTATATTTTGTCTGAATAGAGTAATAACAATCCTCATATAATGTGGATATTTTTTAGTAGAGAACAACTGCAATTAAACTAAGTCAGTTCCAATATAATAGCATTGCAACAGACCACTGCAATTCATACACTGACATATCTATGTGTTGAGAGACTGCAGTCTAGAGGGGTGTTGATTCAACTGCATTAATTCTTGGTTTCTTTGGCAATATTTATCTGATGCACTCAATAATGGCGGCATTGCCTCCATATTTTCTGTTAAAAGTAAAATTTTAACATCAAATCCTATTCGCACAAACCCTACAAACCCCCTCCTCCCCCTGAGGTTACTTTTTTATCAATTGATACCAGTTGATACCTCTATTTGATCTGGATTTCTCACATGCAGCTAACATGGACAAAAAGAACATGTCAAGAAATGTACAGCGGTGGTAGGCAACACCCTCACGTTTACTAATGTGAAAGTCAAGTCTCAACTCCATGTTCATGTAGGAGGGAGGGGCGGAGCTAGCAGGCCAGAGGGAGGAGAAAGTTGATCTTTTTTGACCACAAACGTGTTTCAGACCTGCCTCAGTTGACCTTAACACAAGTTTTTACTCTCTCCTCATACACCTCTAGAGTTTGTGTTTTATACTGGATTAACATTTAAACCCGCACACAAAGATATGTAACTTCATCTTCATATAAACCTTTTCATCCAACTACTGACGTAATCAAAGCCACAATTTTATTCTTTTTTTAGTTGTAAAAACACAGTGTTGCTATGTGTGAGTAACATTTTTATTATTTGTTCTTTTAGTCAGTCTCTTTCTGCAGAACTGTGAAAATGCAAATCTCAGTTATCTGCTCATACCGCACCAGCCTGACCAACTTGCACGTGCGAAGACATAAGAGCAGCACTGACCTCCAGCAGAACGTCGGCAGAGTCATGAACTGCCATCACAAGGGTTCCAATACGGATGTAGTTTGAAGTCCAGGAGAAACTCAGGAGAGTCAGTGTGGCTATATGATGAATCACCTGCTCTTTGAAGTCCTACACACACACACACGGGAGGTAAACATTCATATGACACCAAGATACTCGCTCCCAAATTATTGCATGTTTATAACATAAAGGCAAGTACAGGCTTTGTATTAGTTCCTGCAAGACTAACACTTTGTGAATAGTGAATTAAAATAAATATCAATAAAATATAATTTATACTTAAAGTATATATAATAAATGGTAAGATGTAATAAAATATTAATTAAATTCTTTGAATGAGTGCATTAATTGATTTTATACATCTGCATACATGTGGACACTTACTTTCCGTTTCACATCAAATGTGAGGCTAAGGAGCAGAGAAAGGTAGAAGCCCATTTCCAAGAGGTAATACCAGTACTGAGATGGCAGCATGGACTGCATGGACGCATGACACACACACATAGAGATGTTCACCATACATGAATACTGTAATATTGTGCAAGACATCCTAATAGCATTGGCAAAGAACACCAACCTGTTTAGGGAAGCCTGCCCAAACCTCCTTCAGATTGTACAGCCAAGGTTTCTATAGCCAAAAAAAACAGAGAGGGAAGAGTGTGAGGGAACGGGAGGTTGATGAAGAATAGCTTTTAAAACAGCCGCAAGGATAAACATTGGCCTACGAGCTCCTGCATGTAAGTAATTGAAAGAGACAAGGTAAAATAAAGAGAGAAAGACAAAATGGGAGAGAGAAAGGAATGTCCCATAGCAGCAAATCAGATAATTCAGGGAATGGAAAAATTGTATGACTCAATAGATAAACTCTGTCATAGAAACACTTACTGCAATAAAACATAGAAAAAGGCCAAAAAAACTTACATCATAGAGAGCTAGGACTCCGCCGACAAATGCAAAAAAATAAAACAAACATCTCCAACTGTTGACAGATGAGAACAATAATATGTCACATATTTACATATATACTCACAACTGTGTGCGATCACAGACACATATACACGCACCTGGCCTCACAGAACCTCTTCTGAAGCCCTGGTCGCTCCTGGTTCCTCCTCCTCCGGAACCAGACGTGAACTCTTCTTTCTGGCCAACTTGTCTTTTTACACAGAGACCTCACATCAGCCTGAAACACATGGGAAATGATCCAAATGTTACGCTATTTGCACCATCTATGTGTGCTTTCTGATGAAAAAAATTTGATTTAAATAAAAATTGAAAATAAAATTGAACCTGCTGTGCATTTATTGTCAGCGACAAAGAGTGGGATCAAACATTTGTGTTCATCAAAGTGCAGTGACATAGTATATCTGAAATGACCACAATGACTATCACTCTCTCTCCCTCTCTTTGTGTGAAAAAGTTCCTTTTTCTCCTCTATCCATAACCTACCCTGACTCCTCCTCCTCTGCCCCACCAGTGAATGGAGCCTTTGTGGGGGCCACAATGACTATCGTGTTTTAGAGGGATAATTTATTTATATAGATATTTATACCGTGCACACACACCCAGAGGTAGACACACACCTGCTTCAACAGCTCATGACTTATGGCACTATTCCTGTTATGTCTTCTATTTTCAGCACAGCAGGTATTAATATTAATCTTTGTTTTTTGTACATTTTTAATTAGTATAACTTCTTACCTTTTTTTAATGAAATGTCTTTACATGAGTGACAGTAAAGAAATCCAATTTCATTCCCCTGTATACTGAATACTGTATAAGGAAAGAATGACAATAAAGTCTACCTTTTACTGTAAGTTAACTCATAAACACAAATTTGTTGTCCCCGAAAGGCCCCCTTTCTTTAATTGAGTAGTATATTTTGTTGTAAAGCTCCGATATGTTTTGAATTTCCATGAAGAAGTGCATTAAGAAATCCCCCAACGGTAGTCCTCTGAGACTTAGATTTCTTTTATTTTTTACTTTTAATCATTTCACAGTGCCGCATGGCTCAAAATGCTACAATGCTACGTACCATACACTCACTGAGCACTTTATCAAGTACACCATACTAATACTGGGTAGGGCCTCCCTTTGCTCTCAAAACAGCCTCAGTTCTTTGTGGCTTGGATTCCACAAGGTGTTGGAAACGTTCCTTGGAGATTCTGGTCCATGTTGACATGATGGCATCGCATCATTTCTGCAGATTTGTCAACTGCACAGTCATGCTGCAAATCTGCCCACCACATCTGAGTTACTGTGGCCTGTTTGTCAGCTCCGAGCAGTGTGTCCTCTGACCTCCTTCATCAACAAAGCGTTTCTATCCAAGTAATCTCTAGAGTCAGTTGTGCGTGAAAATCCCAGGAGACCAGCAGTTTCAGAAAAACTCAAACCGGCCCACCTGACACTAACAATCAGGGATTGTTGGACTGACTGGATATTTACATAAACAAGCAGGTGTACAGGTGTTTCTCATAAAGTGCTTGGGGAGTAAAGGTGTGACTGCTGATTGCGATTAGTGTATGTGAACAACAAACCACCTCTGCTTTTGAGTGAAAATCCCCTTTAACGAACCTGTGACGGAACCCGTGCTCGGCTGCAGAAGTAGTTTTCTAGGATGGGGTTTGGTTCTGCTGTCAGGCGTACCCTGTCCCTGATCCCCCAAACATCAGCCAGTGGCGTGGCCAGGTACCTGCAACAGCATCACAGTAAATGTGTGTCAGTACATAACGCTGCATAACAAATTATCTGGCACAGGTTTGCATCTTCCTCCTAAACACAAACAGTAGTGGCCTGGTTCTTTGGAGTTTCATAACATTGCTTCAAACAGCTTATACAACCTGATCCCAGTATCTTGAAACCAGTTGACTGCATTACTAACCTCACTGACACATGAGCACAGTTACTCACATACTGTACAGTATATTCTCACCTTTCAAACAAGTATCTGACCAGAAGCAAGCAGAGGGCGCAGGGCAGAGCAGCGTAGAGTTGAGAGGCTTTCGCGTACGCACGACCTTCATTGTCCTCCAGATCAGACCAGGAGATGTTCGCTGGCAGCCACAGACGCTCCCACCACAGCCACTCACCAACTGTCTGCCACATGCTGCTGGCAAACATGAAGTATACCCAGGAAAATACATTCAGTTTTACAACCACGATGCAAAACTTTTTTTCTCTTATTCAGGTTTTAGGTATCAGCTAGTTACATTAGCTGACTAAAATTAAAGAAAATACAATTTGCTTTATTAAAATCTTGATTTCCATTACAAACAAGTGAAGTTCTTATACCTATAAGGGTAGATTTTTTTCACTTGCCTGCATGGAGAGCCAGATTTGCTCTAATATAAGACTGAGACTAAATTAAAGATTGTTTTCAATTATTGCATAAACCAATATCTGTTGGCCAAAGCGGCGTGCATCTACTGTAATTCTGTAGCAGCCAAACCAGTTTTCCAAAAATAGACTGAACGCCTGACACAGGCTGGCACGATGAAGCAGCTAGAGCTCTGGTCCACGAGGATTCACAGTCGAAAATGCACCCCCTTTTTTTTTTTTTGGGCTTGAATCTCCACTGCCAGTTCTTAGTTGCAGCGCCCATGATTTCCCACTACCTTCTGCTGGTCTGTGATAGTGCAACGGCTCTCTGAGCATGCAGTCGAGAAGGAAGTGACTAATTTGGAGATGGAGGGCTACGGTAGATATCAAAGGGCAAGGAAGATAAAGAGGGGTGAGGAGGAGTTCAAGGAGGAAGAGATTAGAGAGAAGTAAAGTCCTTCCTCTTGCAGACTCTGCCCATAACAGCGCGTTGATAAAAACATGTCTCCTGAGAAAAGACTACTGTCAAAATATGCAATCGAAGCTGTCAAAATAAACATCAATAATTATAAATATTTTCTGTAATGCCCTTACTTAATCAGTGAGATAGTATAAGTCATACTAGTGTGTCTCTCAACCTCAGTGTTAGTAAATAAGTCAGCATGGGAAACGGAGCATATGTACCAACAGACAGTGTCGTCTTGACAAGTTCCAACAGGAGAGGGAAGAAGAGCCAGAGAGTGGATAACGACAGACTGTGTGAGACAAAATCCAATGACACTAAAGTAAAATATTGTGTGGAACCTGAGGAACCTCTACCTGATCTCTTTTACTCTTACGGTAAGAATTTAATTCCATGTCTACAAATGTAAGAGTGATTACAACCCTGACCGCCAGCCAGTTAAAGGATATATCAGTGAAAGTAAATGTATGCACATGGCCATGTATACACACACACACACACACACACACACACACACACACACACACACACACACGCTCACCTTCAGTGTGCCCACTGTGAGTAGTGTGTTTTCCAGGGACCTATCTGTTTGAAGCCAGTCTGTTACTCATACAGTTCATATATTGCACTTATCCCCAAGAGATAACAGCCATGTGAGATCCTGTAAGTTCACTTTTACAGCTTTAGTCGTGAAAAAAGTTTAAAGAAAAAAAAAAAAAAAAAAAAAGGCATTTACTCCAGAACTAATGCTTTCCCTAATCTGTACGATGTACCCCAATTTGTTTGAGGCAGCAGGCTCCAGCGAGCATGTTGATTTTTGAGCATGCGTGCGGCTGCTCACCTTTCTCGAAAGAATGGGATCCTTTGCCTCCCCCTCTGTCTGCTCTTATGATCGCACCCTTGTAGCTGCAGCACGTCCTTTAAGGTAAGGTGAGCTCAGCATTGGAAACTCCTAACTGCTGTTTGGCGCATTTTGCATTTTCAGTTGTAAATGGTACGCTGCAGCAGTCATCTGAGCGTGGGATTGTTTGAGTACCCTCACCTGCAAGAATTCCCTTGGAACGCTGGGAAGCCCCCACAAAGGCCCCATTCACTGGTGGGGCAGAGGAGGAGGAGTCAGCGCACGTTATGGATAGAGGAGAGAAAGGAACTTTATCACACAAAGAGAGGGAGAGAGAGTGGAACATCATTTTTGCATAAACAGCAGCCTGGATTCATAAAAAGTAAAATAAATACAAATGAAGTGACCTTGGTTAATATAGACTACTTCCCTGCTTAGCTTTTATGGAGAAAATTTAATTTTCTGACGGGTGATTTTATTCTTTCTTTTTTTTCAGTGACTTTGCAGGAACGCACCAAAAATGTCAGGTTTCAAAGGGATCCAAACATTAACCAACACATCACTGAGCATCCATGTGAAAATGTAAGACACTGAATAATCTGTGAGTGTTTCACCACAAACCAGAGGGGGGCAACAGAGACAACACAATTGGCCTGTCAGTGTTGATACAGTATCGTTGTTGTTATTTTTCTCAGCTTGCCGTCTCTGAATAGTGGTGCCTCTGGAGATGTGACATTACTTGTAACCTCTACATGATATATGTATATACTTATATGTATATATATATGATATATTCATGATATGGATGATACCTTAGCTTTAACTACGTTGCCAACTGTCAATCATAGAAGTCCTTTTGCCAAAGGCAACAAGACTGAAATATAACATAACAGGTCCAGCACATGAACTTGAGAGTTCAGAAGGAAAAACACATATCAAAAATATGTCCTTTTATTAGAATTTTTTTAAAATATCAAAACTTCTAAAAATAAACAGTAGATCTACAAGCATAACTGGTGATACTAACTGTGCTGTATACATTTCCATCTTGCTCTGGTCTACAAGGCAGCACTGCTGCATGTGTGGGCCTGAAAATAACAGAGGGGGCTGTGGCTGCGAGCAAAAACAAACAAACAAACAAACAAAAAAAAGAATAGAAAGAGTTAAAGTTCCAGTGGTGTTTCCTTTGGGCATGGCAAGGAGAGTCTCCAGGCAGTCTTTCTCGGAATTGTCCAACACTTCCCTTGTCAGGATCAGCCCTAAACCACTGAGCATTATAAACATCTCTGTGAGGATTAAGAGGATAAAAAGGAGGTTCAGTTGATCTGGATGGTCTCTCTTCAGACCCCAGGTCTTATGTATGCACATGGGGAGGAGAGACGGAGGGGTGAGGCTCCAGGCACAGGCAGGAGAGGCTAATCTGGATAGCCCAACCCCTCCCTCTGCCACCCTCTGTCCCTTTCATTCACCTTCAAGCTCTCCTCATACTGGCGTGTTGCGCTTCAGTTCACTTGGGGAAGGGGGGATGCGGTCTCCCAGCTTTGTAAAGCTGGTGGAATGGCTAGGCTTGGTGGAGTGTTCCTCAGGACCAGGTGCTCTTTGTCGTGGAGGCAGGGTGGAGCACCGGGCTTTGCCCCTGGAGCGTGGCTGTTGGGGCGGAGGGCCTTTCAGCGCAAACAATTCACTGGGGGCTTTTGGCTGTGGGGACTCGGGGTTGAGCGATGGGGACCGTGTGGGATGTGGAGATGAAGGTGACACAGGTGTGTGCGGGCGAGGGAATGGGCTGGATGAGGCCGATAATGACGACCCCAGGGGAATCAGAGGAGTGAGTGTGGCCGTCTGCTGCAACCTTGTGAGGCTGGTGGAGTGGCTGGGCCGGGGCAGGCTGTAACAAGCCTCAGCCCCTCTGTGGCGGGAAGGCAAGGTGGAGCAACGGGCCTTTGCCCTTGAGACTGGCTCTCTGGGAGGAGGAGCAATGAGTGAGAACGGCCTAGTGTCAATATCTGATGTTGTAAATTGTGCCCTGGAGCCCTTCAGACTCTCAGATGAGCCTCCTTTGGATGATGGATTTGACAGAGGTTCCTGATCTTTCCGGTATTCCTGTTTGGAGACTGAGCGGAGAAGCCCTGTATCTCTAGATATGCTCGATGAGGGTTCCTCATCTACATGTCAAGAGAAGAAGAAGATTTATTCACAAGACACAAATAAGACAAACTTAACTTGATCTTAACAAAGGAGAAAAATCTAAGATAACATAACAGATATGTTATGATACATGAAGTTTAACCTCTCACCTAACAGGCCCAGCTCGCTCATGAAGGAGTCCAGATCAACATTAAAATTCTTCTCATCTGCCTTCGCTTCATTTTCTTCTTCCTGTCTTTGTCCACCATCCTCTTTTTCTTTTACTCCCTCTTGCTCATTATCCCCCGTACCACCCCCTTCATTTTCTTCTCCATGTTTTTCCTTTTCTTCCCTTTCAACCTCTCCACCCTCATCTTCTCCTTCACCTTCTCGCTGTATCTGTCCATTATCTTCGACTTTTTCGAATGTCCTCCAGACCTCTGGATCACTGCGACTGGTCGTTCTGGGTTCATCCAAACTGACCTCAACCGCCTCTTCCTCCTCCTCCTCCACTTGCTGCTCCTCTTGCTCTTCTGGTAGAGCCTCCACCACAATGTCTATGTTGGTGGGGAAGCAGGGGATGGAGCGTTTTGGGGAGTGAGATTTGGCACGTGCTTCTTGGTCTTGATTCAGCAGGAACTCCATCAGCATCATGTTCTCTTTCTTCAGCTGTTCCCGCAGAGACCGTGGTACGTCTGGGATCATCCAGGCAACCAACATGCTTAGGAACATGGCAAGGTTCTGGATGCAAAAAAGACAAGGATTTTTTTTTTCTTGCAATATATAACTACATTTGAAGAAAAGGCTTGGAGTTAATTGCTGCTCTAGTTACATGATAATCCTTTTTTTTTTTATAGAAATTTTATTTTAGGTTCAATAGGTTCATTTTGCTGCAAAAGAGGGTAAATGGTCTTATCTGATTCTCCAATCTACAGGGATGCACCACTCCGCCAGATCAGCATTGGGTATCGGCCATGGAGAGACTGATCCACATCCGCATTGCAGATTCACTTTGTCAGTGTCACTATTAAGTGTTTCCACTAAAAGATACACTATTTCAGTCATGGTGGGCTTCAGCCTCCCTGGCCTCATGTTACATAAAAATGATCCTGATTAGTTCCAGACAATAAGGTACGCAGATTTTAACTTTGGGAAAGAGAGAGCACTGCTATCTGATCGGGGACTGGTATGTGGAGATACTCTGAGTTCAGATATTGGGAGAGAAAAAGTTAGATCAGTGCATCCCTTCACATCTGTGGTCTCATATGTGTCAGCAATAAAGACAGACAGTGGTAAAGAATGCATGAGGCAAGGTAGGGTTTGTTTACAGAAATACTAGGGCTTAAAACCACTGAAGAAAGCCCCATAGCAAATGGGTGTTAGGGAATTTTCTGTTGGGTTACGCCTTGAGGTCTCATGTGAAACAGCAGTAAATCTTTCTGAAAGGCACATTATCTTCTCTCCTTGAGATGCTGGGCAGTTGTCTGAGATTATTTGGGGAAAACAGAGCCATTCTGATAAAAATGAAGCAGCTTTGCTGTAGTAGCCAAGGTCAAAGGAGATGGCTGTTTTTGCCTCCCTAGGAGCCACAGATTGGTGTCTGCTAGAATCGACGTGATCTGAACTAACACGGGTAAAAATATTTCCCTGTTTACAGAATAGCGAACCAATAGACTAACTCCACATAACGTAGAGACATCGAGTTTGACAATTTCTGGGCGAAAACTGACTAAATCGGCTGAGCACGGGGACTGAGCTTCAGAAAGGATAGGGCATCATGCACATAAACTTTATAAAATTTATCCATTCTTCTTGGCCAAGCTTCAATTAATATTTTCAGCATAAGACATCTTGGGCTCCTGGACACTTTCTCCACTGATGAGTTGACCAATAACCAGCAAAATCTCCACAACAATGGATGCAAAGGTGTTCAAGAATAACTCGGAGATCAGACACCATCACCGTCTTTAGACAAACAACAACAAACTCACAATTGTAAATATAATTTTTCCATACCTGGAAGAATATTACAAAGGCAAGTTTTGCTGCCAGGACAGACCAGTACTGTTTAGAGAAGGTGTAGGCATCTGGTGCCCACGGTGGGTCTCTGTAGTCCTTATACCTGAAAAACACAAGCAGTGTGGGTATTACCAAGGGGGAACCTACGGAAAAAATTAACTAATGTGATTAAAGATCAGAAAAAAAAGGTAATTCTTGAGAAGATTTTCCTCAGTAAATCCCTGCTATAAATGCCACATTTTACAGTTTGTAAAAACTCCAGTCAATCTTGGGATTTAGGAAAAAAGTAAGAGTTAAGCTGCCGGGCTCAAGGATTTAAAGGAGGCTCCAGAAAGGTCAAAGTTAAAAGAGTCACTCTGACCTGCACATTGAGACTCCTGTGATGAGGGTGGAGGTGGGCGCAGTGCCCGGTGGGAAGTTGCTGACATTAAAGTAAGAGAGGGAGTGCTCTGTGTAGCCATTCATGGTGCCATTTACACTGTACATGTACTGGTAAACCATTCGTGGAACGAACTCTGACGTGAAGGAGATGACAAACGCCTGAGAAGACAAACAAGGGATGGAAATGACAATACTGTATTATCGCACATATATCACATAACCATGTACTGGTTACTCCTAGCACATCAACTCACTAACAGCTGTATCCAGAAGAACAGACTAAAGCCCCATTCAGACAAATGTAATGTCAGTAACAATACCTAGGTAATACAAATACGCTACTGTTGATAAAAGTTCTGTGATTTCTCTCCATCTCTGTTGTGATACAGCTAAACTACTAAGAGAGCAAACCAAACCAGCTGAAGATGGACTCATGTTTGATCTCTGAGGCCACACATTTTTGGGTTAAGTCTTGCTTCCTGACAGAGAACATCCTGGCTGCTGTAACACGTATTGGGTTTGGACCATGATTTTTTTTCTTCTTCTTCTTTATAGATTTCTGTCGTTTAAATTGATTATAAAATATTTATTAGTTTTTGTGAGGTAAGTGTGCTGACTGCTGTGCTAACTATTAATTTCACTTGTTTTTCCTAACAGGAAACAGCTCACTGCCTTGGCCAGACAACTCTGTACCCAGAATGATTGAGGCAGACTGAGACAGAGATTAATAACCTGAGGAATTTGTGGCCAGTACTGGCGCCATAGAACGGACGCTAATCCACTGGTCGACAGATGGCAGCAGTAACGCGTAAAGAAGTGTAACAGTGGGCCAAAAAAGGCGAGGAAAAAGACTGCCAGCTAGCAAATTCATTCATATAAATTATTTTAAAAATCGCTTTGCAAATGTTTTACACAGAAGCAAATACATTTAGTGCATTTGTTATACATTAAGAATACCTCACAATACGTTTTAGAAAGAAAGTTTAGAAAGTTTTACCTAAAAATCCCAACAGGGAACATTGAGCATATGATGAGGATCATCAGGCTATTTAAAAAGTAAAAAGGATATGCTGCCATATCCTCGTGAGACAGGTGAAACATCAACCTCATGGAAATGTCAGTCTTCATGACTTACGTAAATTGTTGTGCACATCACTTTAGTAAGATCTTGTCTGCCAGAGGTCTCGCACAAACACACACACACACAAACACACTTACATTGGTAATGACAGAGAACTTGCTGATTCCACAGAGAATGTTGTACCAAATCCCTGGAGAGAGCATGTGCATGAAAAGAGACAAAGAGGGAAAGGGAAATGTGTCCGTCCGTCCGTGTGTGTGTGTGTGTGTGTGTGTGTGTGCGTGTGTGTGCGTGGTGTGTATATTTGTTTAAAGGTACGTGACAGACCGACAGACAGACAGACATGTAGAAAAAGAGACAAAAATGGAGGGGCAGATTGGAGTAAAGGAAAAGAAAATGATTAAAAGTTCCAGGATAGCTTATTTCACATTCACACAGAGACTGACAGAGTGGACGTGCTCTCATGTGTGATCTGTACCTATGTCTTTACACCTCACAGCGTCGGGCCGCCGGATCTCAGTGACAAATTTTGCAGCATCCAGGCGAATCTCGATCACGTTGTTGAGCAGGGCGAACGCTGGCGCCAGCGGGAAGGAGGCCACGAACAGAGACACGAACCCGTACTGAATTACTGCAAATATGAACACATTCATGCACAAATAGTTCAAAAATTACATTGTGTGATTACAGTAGTGGGTGACTGAGTGAATAAAAGAGTGACTAAAGAAGACTCACTCATTTCCATGTACTCTGGGGTGACGCCTTCAAAGGGTTCAAGGGTGAAATCTTTGTCAAATTGTTGTTTTGGTCTCTTCTCTTCTGTTTCATTCTCCTCATCTTCTGCTGCTCTTTTCTTTCCTTTTTGTTCCTGTATTGTTCTGTACATCTTTTTCAGCTTACTGCAGAAAAAACAAACCAAAAAAAGACATCACTGAGTGAAATTTCAGCAAATGAAGCCTTGCAAGAAACGTTTAAAAAAAGAATACATACGGTATGAGGACCTCAAACACATTGTTCTGGATGAGCTGCTTTCCGAGCATGATCATGCTGAGCTGGATGCAAAGTTCGATGAGGCACCCTGGAGGAGCACACTGGGGAATATAAAGCACACATTTACTCAAGACACAGAGGCACATTAACACACATATACGCACACATTCACGTAACAATGAATAATGCGTGTGACTGAACCTACTTCCTCCATGCGATAGTCTCCAAAGACGTAAACATAATCGCCGGGCCGCCCAGCAAACCTGCGGGAAGAGAAGACAAAGTCACATGGGAAGGAAGCAAGACAAAGAGGGTCAGAGGTGAGCGAATAAAGAAAAATGAAACAAGCTACACACCTGCCCTTGAAGAAGGCCACATAGAAAATAGGTGCAAAGGCGTTCATGGATTTGAGAAAGAAAGACTTGAAGATCAGCCTCTCTTCAAACTCTTCCTTTGTCTTAGGGAGTTCTGTTGGAAAGGAGTCAAAGCAATTATAAAAACATCATCGTCATCATGTTGGACACGTTTCCTCGCGATGCTGCTGTTTCAATCACAAGGAGTGACTTTAATCCAAACCTCCTAAATCAGCTATGTGGCCTTTGATGCTGAAATAACCTGCGTTGTACTGTGTTTTTTATAAAAATGATATCACTACGTTTACGATGGTGATGGACAACAGTAAAGTAATGCAACTTACAGAATTGGTGGTATCTTATGTAAAATGTCACTTTAATGTAATGGTATAAAGAAATGGTGGAATAATGGATTTATATCTTTTCAGTCCCGATTTGGTGTGTTGCTGTTCCTTGTATTTAGCTTTTTTCTCCTTAAGGGTATTTATTGATCCACCTGCCACTCTACCACTTCTGAATTCTAACAGACACTTTTTACCCAGCTCCCTTTACTATCTGCTTCCACTGGTCTCTTTAGTCCTCCAGTGTGTTGCTAGGTTCTGTCTCCAGTTCGACACTTGTTCCAGCCAACATAGTGAGATCTAAGGCTCCCCTGTTTAACGCTTTACTTTGTAACATAATCAAATACAATACCCAGTTCAGTCAGCCACACAGCGATTGCTCCATAAACCTCCTCCAACACCAGAACCACCAGCATGTTGAGGATGATGCCTGTGGTGGTGACAGTCATCCTCACACTGGCCTTGGCTTCAGGATCAGGGTTCATTGACCACACACTTAACATGCAGATACGGTAAACTGCCACCCCAAACACTGCCGAGAAGGTCACGAAGATCTGAACACACACAGGACACATTTACACAACATTAAAAGGTTAGAGACTATGGTGTAGGGGAATATTTGCTTGGTTAAGTTTTCCACTTAAATGTTTATAATAAAGTGAACTGACTGGCAGAATAAAAACTGTTGCGAGTTATAAATTAGGATCTCTAGTGTTGACACTGTAGATCGATGAGAAATTCATGAATATAGATAATATGGTAAACAGTGAAGAAATCATGTTGATGAATAAAACATTTATGCATGTAAACTCACAAATATTACGAGGACAGAAAAAAGCTGCCTATTTCTGTTAATTGCCTGACATTGGCATAAAAATGACATAATAATTATGGAACATTGTGCGATGTGAAAGTATTATAAGATTAATGGGGGAATCAACAAGGACACAGATGTAGGTTAAAGAAGTGAGAACATGGACAGAGTATAAATGCAGTACCAGTAGCAGTAAGGTGGACACATTGATGAGGTACCCGGACAGGTGATCCTCAATGTCCAGAGACTCTGGCTCTTGCTGTCAAGAAAATCAGGCGCATTTTTTAGGGTACAGAGAAAAAAAGACACAGACATTTTGATTTATGCTATAGTGCATGTACAGCATGTAATGCACAGTAATGCTAAGCACATGTTCTGCGCAGACAACATTATGTTTTCCGTCCGGCAGGGGCATGTTTGCCATCTGAAAGGACAGAAATCCCCTCCCCTTCCTCCTCTCCCTCCAGCCTTTTCTCTCTCCATCAGTAATCTGGGCTAATCTCAGGCAGGTAAGCAGCTTTGGACTCAATCACCCACAGCAGGTGAAGGGGGTTTCCGCATTATGCACCAACATAAACTCATACATCCTGAGTTAGTCTGTGATAACTTTATTGTAGATGCAAAACCCAGACGGACTGCATCATTTGCTTGCGCAGCAACATTTTGTTTGCCCTCACTGAGTGTTGTGCTGTTGAAGAAGTGAGATCTGTGTTAGCAATCGCTACGAAGCCCGTGCAACAGCTCTGCCCTCTCCCCCCAGCAACCCTGGCCCCCTAATGTCCTATCACACAGAGCAGTGCAGTGATACCTGGGAGGCCAGCATCTGGTCTGTTTCGCCATCTGCACCATCTCCAGCTTGAGTCAACTGCACCAGAGTAAAAACACAGCGAGACAAATTTATCAGTAAAAATGTACCAGTTTATCTATGTGTGAAGTTTGTGCTGCAAGTCATAAAACTGTGTCTGAAAACACACGAAATCACACACTCAGATACAATACCTTCTTCCTGGACTGTGCTTTCATCTTGGCTTTTTTCTCCTGTAAAGCTTCTTCATACTCAGGCCTCATCTCCTCCTGCAACAAACCAACACACAGATGTTAAAGCACATGGCCCTTATATCACACTATTTTTGTTTTAGCTACTAACAACTTTACAATATGGTGGCTTGAGTCACTTACAGCGACAGAAATGACTGTCCCGCATTTCACGCAACACAGCTATATTGATGGTTGTTGTATGGTTTTAGCGCCTCCCCACACAAGTCAGAGTTCAGTCACCTCGTATCTGTGGCTTTAAGGGGGTGGAGGCCTACTGCAGGCCCTGTTCTAGGATTGTATCCTCAAAATATGATGCTGCTTGGCAATGATTTTAAACTTTAAAATCCAAAATAAACTAATTTTGATTGGATTTTCTGTCTGAACACATAAAAAGTTGTTCAGAATATGCTTCTCTAATACAAAGCAAAGAGAAAAATGAGGAGAAAAAGCAAACAAGCTGCTGATTAATAATACACTGATTGCATATTAGCCCCACAAAGCAATTTATAGCAGAAAAATAATTACAAGCTATAATTATAATTATATAATGAGAAACTTTTTATTTTTATAACATATCTTTCATTTTTTTTTAATTATTCACCAATTTTCAACTGATTATACGTATTCAAATTAATACCAATGCATTTTTTGATATTTTAAAATAAAAAAAAAACCGAGTTCTGATTCACTTTTTGACTTCAGTGTGGTTCCGTTTAATGGGTATAGAAACTTGCCCACCTGGACTCGCTCCTTCAGGCAGCAGAGACAAAGATAAAATGAATGAGAGACACAGAGAGAAAAAGAAAGAGAGAGAGAGAGAGTAAGAGAGAGGAGAAAGAGTTGTATTAGGCTAAGAGTGTTTACGTTGAGACCCTGCCGCGTCATCTTCTCCAGCAAGTGCACTGCTTTAAGAAGACGCCAATCCCATTACAGCCTTTTACAGGGTAAGAAGCCATGATAATGCATGTATACATCGCTGGCCACGTGTAGATGTGTGTGTGTGTGTGTGTGTGTGTGTGTGTGTGTGTGTGTGTGTGTGTGTCTGTGTGTGTGTTAGGGGGAGGGCGCCGTTTTGAGACAAATGATAATCTGCAAGGCAAAACACAACTGATCTCTGTCGTCACGACTGAACCAGGCCATGAGGTTAACACTCTCCCCCTGACTGACTTGGCACTTTAACAAACGGGACTCGTATAAATAGAAAGGGGAAAAAAAGGATAGACACAAGGACTGATTTTATAGGATATGATAAAGGCAAGGCAGCAAAGGCTCTGTGTCTACTCTTAAATACATGCAGGTACAGTATGTGCCTGTTTATTGTGCAGTATGTGTGCGTACAGTGTTCTTGAAACTATTTTTTTGTACCTCCTCATCCTCCAAGCTCGTCAGGTCCCAGGTATGTTTCAGACACATCTGTCGCCTTTTCCAGTGCTCAAGGAAACAGGCAGCTACGAGAAGATACCCCCAAGGAATGTTAGAAATCGCCGGCAATAAAAAGACCCTGATATTTTAAACAGTGTCGTGACTGCTCGAGAAAGTTTTACGCTGTACTATAATGTTTTAGCAAGAGAGAAAAAGGAACTAGTCCTTGTTCAGCAGCTGTCCCCGATGTGCCTGGGAGCAATGTGGTTAACGTTGAGCTTATATAATGTGGAGCGGCAGAAATGTTATTTATGCGAGAATTCTTAGTCTGTATGCCTGTTTCAATACAGATTAAAAGATGAGCAAACACAACAAGTTTGCTTATCTTTTACTATAAGTCGGTGCCGTTTCGTTCGCTCCAGTCATGCATCCCACTCCTCCACCCAAGCCTCTAGCAAACCGACGAACACGAACTGGACTGCAGAATTAGCTTGTTGCCATAAATCTGTCCTCCCTCTCGCACAGAGGAGCAGTCATTTCTCCATCATTACAGCAATAACAGAACATTATACTGTAAATCCCAACTGACACCAAACAGGACTTAATTCGTATTCAGCACTGTTTCCGGTACTAGTGCTACAAATTGGAGGACTTACTGTATATATACTGTAAATCTACGATTGTAATGATTTAAGGTGACAAGACTTTTTGCTGTCTCTTCCGCTGTCTTGTCCTGACCAGGGCTCACCTAAGTAGAAGTTACCAATGCCAATGTGTCTATCGTGGTTAAACAGAGAGAGAATGGGTCAAAACAGATGCTATCAAACCAAATCTTGCCCCCTCCTGTCAGTGTCCCGGTGCTGGTTTTACAGAAATATCCCTGCTGCATCATTATCACCGAAAGTGTGTTAGAATGCATAGTTACCCCACAGAGACATGAAAATAGCAAAGAGGACAGTGGCTCCATTGTCAAACAGGTATGAAGCCCGGGCCAGTGAGCACACCGTACTCAGACGCCAGTAGTCGCACACTCCATCACACAGTGGGCACATGGTGATGTTCAGGTTGTCATCGCAGGTCTCCTGACTGGAATAGACGTGTGCGCAAAAACAACCCAAAGAGAATAATATAATCACACGAATGGTGTCACTATAATGTACTTTTGATAGGCATACATAAGTTGGAAGAGTTTACGTCTGCCTACCTTGGCACATTGGCATCCACGGTGAATATGCCATACAGGAATACAATGATGCCCAGTACAGAGGGAGGGATGAGGAGCTGAGTATAAACACCCAGCCAGGCAAAATACAACCCGATCTGCTCTCCAAAGTATTTCCTGTTAAAAATAAAGGCAAAGCATCAGCTAGCCGCCGGGCTTTGTTGGTTTACGGATTTCCATTTTTGCTCCACTATCCTGACACTAAGATCCATGATAAGGTCTCTCCAAAGTAGTGGCTTCATTTCCATGAAGTTTGCATGTGTAATTCATGGCCCTCAGAGAATAAACTAAAAGAGGAAAGTCAAAATCTGAAGGGCAGACCGTCAGTCCATTTTCTGAGTGCTTCCATGCTCGTCAGAGCGCACGTCTTTTCCATTTCAAACACTTTATGAGCTTTTGTCTTGAACCGCTCTCGGGTCAAAGTGTCAAATTTACACATAAGGAATTATTAACCTAAAATGAAGGCCTTCCCTGAAATGTACGTGGCCGACCCGTGAACCTGAGAGATTAATTACTTATGCATTTAATATTGACACGGCCCTTTCTCTAGCACCATCATTGGGATAGACTTTAAATACTCGGCCCCACTGCTACCTCTTGAACAGCTAGATCCCTAGTATGTCTGCTCCGTCCAGCAGTTTGGTACTGGCAGCTATGTTCAACACTGCGGTCTAAAGCTATACCTAGACTTTCATTTTTGTTTGCACTGACTGCTCGGTACCTGATCAGGTCCACAGGCTGGTATTTATGCATGACTCCATAGTTAGCCCATTCTTCGTGCAGGAGCTGAAAGGAACCCAAGCGGGCGACAAGAAGTAATTAACAGTTAAAAACAGTTAATGAATAAATATGCAGGACACAGGATACTGTAGTAACCAGGCTGGGATCAATTAACACAAATTAATATATTATATAAATGAATAACAAATTCTCAAATGTCTAATATTTTTATCTGTTGAGTGCTATTCAACTAATCTGAAAGTCAAAAGCTCAGTGAGACACTTTCCCAAAAATGGCTGCCAGGACGGTTACATTGACTTTTAATTTGACAATGCACAATAAAAGGATTTAAATCTTAGTCTGCGGTGAAAGAAACATCTTCACACATGTGATGGCTTGAGCAGATTCCACTTCTAAATTAAACTACACTGTCATATTCCATTTTGCCCAGTTTCTGGTTGTAAAAAAAATTGAAACCTGTTTGATTTATTTGTGACAGGTCTGAGGCTCAACTGTGATGCCTGCGATTTGAATCTTAAAAAAAAACCACATACTACAAGATGAACATCGTGGCCAAATCAGGGCATTTAATCAGGCTTTTAATAGCGCACTGACTCCACTAATAGTAGCAGTGGGGTCATTTGCAAACATTTTGTCAACCACATTTGTCAATGCCACTCAACTAACCTGTCTGTCATTTTGCTGATCTTTCCGTCCTCTCCTTGTGAACGACCCCTAAAGAAAAAGGTTTAAACATACACACACACACGTACTATGTTTGAGGAGTTTCTGAGCAAAAACACTTCCACAGTGTCCGGTGACGCTGCTATTTTTGTTACACTCACATCATGCAGAGGGAAGGCAGAGTCGTAGACACCCCGAGCCAATAATGAGTTGATGCCTTGTGACACAAAGAGGGAGTGTAACACAATTTCATGGACACAGTCAGTTTTGTGACGGCTGGCATACGGATGGCATCATATCGGACTGACGGCATGCATAAGAACAGTATGAAAAAAAAAAAGAGAACAAAATCACAGAAAAACTTGGACCTCACCAGTGGTTTGGCAAGTTTGTCTGCAGGTAGTACGCGAAATAATCTCCGCCACCTAGAAGCGAACATAGCACAGCACAAATGGAATGTGAACTCAAATGTATATGCAAAACGTATACAAAATCTGGAACAAAAAAAAAAAGGAAAGATACGTGTTTCCGGACTCACTATTCTGCTGCGTGTTGCATTATCAAATAAGGTTTCTGTTGACTTGATGTCATACCTGCAGGAAATGACAAGAAGCAGTCACAGGACAAATGTGAGTGTTCACTCAAAGTTATGGATTACTGTGTACCGGGATCAGGGTTCAAACCTGGACCTTTGGTAACGCTCGGTTTTCTTTTGTTTTTGTGCCCCAGAAGCACACAGATTATAGAATTTCCATTTCCGTGTTGTGAACAATAAAAGTTCAATTTACATGAGAGCTCCGCCATGTTATGATAAGCACACAGCTTGCAGGTGATTTAGATATTAGGGTGTTATCTAAATCACCAACCATGACTGAACTAAGACACGTGTGTCCCCGGCCAAGGGCGACTCCTAAAGTGGGTTAGATTTTTTATACTACTCCGCTACATGTGCGAATGTGAGTGTGACAGAGCGGGTACTCACAGGTGGAGCTTGTCTCTGATAAAATGGTGTTTGATGGTTTTGAAATGGACTCGTGTCTTTGAGTCCCTGTGGACGTCAAAGTCAGGGACGTCCGGTTTAAACGGCGTGTTGACTTTGGTCACGATGGAGTCCCATTTCCCAGCAATGCCCGTCCGTTTCCGCAGTTCGCACTTCTGCTCAATGAAAACACACACGAAAAATATTTAGATCGAATCTACTCAGTCACACCGTGTTATGTTTACCGTACTACACCTATCTGTCTCGTGACTCTTCATGTCACACTCTACAGCGTTTTGACGTACAACTCCAAAAATGGTTGATTGTGACGTGCACCCAAAATCAATTTTCTACAAATGGCTAAAAATATTTTCTATAAAACTATAATATCAATGACCAGGGGTGTGTACATGACCGTGTCAAACCGCTGACCTTTTTCACAGCAACTTTGATCTTCTGGAGCTCTGCTTCGCGACTGAGTATTGGCCACGGGATGTGCAGCCGAATGAACCCTATGCCATTTGACCTCTGCACGTAAACACACACGTTCACACACAGATAAATAAGACATGTGAGAAACATAACATAAGAAACACCAGATACTGTACATTATATCATCACATTAACCACTGCGTACATGTAATATTAGATTAGAATTAGATTGATCTGGCATTTGTCTTCTTCACTCTCTGCGTCTTTGCATTTAACTGCGCCTGCCACTTGTCATGAAGCAGCCTGATGAGCCATCTCTAAACCGGTAAATACGCTACTTTGTGTCACGATGAGGCTGTTTTTGTAGAAAATCCCATTTTTTCAAGCCCAGAAACTCCCAATTCTGTGAGGTATAGAAAAAAGAGCGATAAATTATCAACTGTTGGGATGGGTACCTGAGAGCCGCCATAGTGTGGCCAATGATCATTTTAGATCATGTGAAAAAGCGACGCAGCTATTACCGAGCCTCCGGACCACTGAATTACGACCCATCGGCGCAATTACTGTAATGACCTCAGTTCAGAGCAGATACAACTGCAAGGGCTCACACAGCCCCTGCTACCCCTCTAATGTTGTGTTTTATCAGCACTTTACCAGCAATTTTCCAGAAGCAGTATTAAAATCTATTACAGCCTGTTCAAAGTCGCCAGACCCTGCACTACTGTCAAGGTACTGATCTGAAATGATCAAAACGTCAAGATTAAAATGAAGGGAAGTATAAATAAAAACCAAATCACTGCAACATCACTTGTAGGAGGTAGATTTTGATCCAAAGATGCCACATAGTTTGACACAGTGGGGAAGATTATTTCCACAGTTCGACCGCTAAATTAAATTTTACAAAATTATTTGCACCCCTGTGAGGAAAACTAGCGTAGACTCACTCATGTTTTAGCCCACACAAACAGCACAGGCAAGCGTACTCATTCCCCGATCCACGGCGCTACACTTTCCAACAAATCCCTCACTGTTCAGCTCTCAAAACTTTAGCCTGATCATATTTGGCCACAGACAGACAGACTGTTACAGATACACACAGGGCTACAATACACGGTGACCACTGGGCACATCCCTCTACCCATTAAGTCAAAACCAGTCGCTCCCGACATACATTCATGTGCCAGCGCACACTCTTCCAAGTAGTGGATCACTCTCTAATAAGGCCCTATAATCTGGCATTTGGCTTCACACTTACAGTCAATGGTCTTAATCCTCAACCAAAACAGCAGCTGATTTAACACACGCAAGCGTCCCACAACCCCCTACACACAGACACAAAAACAAGCACGGTCACACACAAACAGTCATACGCCCCATGGAGGACGAGAAAACAAAAACAAAATAAAAACACAAACTTGAACATACTGTACATAACATGACAAGAGACATGCAACACTCTTCTCATTGCTATGATGTTCTTGTTATTATTATTACTATCATATTGTCCTATAATACACCTCGGACATTACTAAGTTCTCTCTTTAATTAGAGTTCAGGCGTGTCCTCCAGCTGCAAGGGCAGGCTGAGTCTCATCCTCGACCTGTTTGGCAGCCTTCCAAGCAGAGGATTTGAGGTCACAACACTTGAGGACAACTCTGACCTGTGAATGTCTACGGGAGTTTGCAGCAGATGAAAAAAATGATCGTGGTGAAAGCACCGTAGAAGCAGACGCACACACCTCTTTATCGCGTTCTATCTGCAGTCCAGCTTCCAGTAGTCCCGCCTCAAACTCTTCTCTCATTAAAGCCTTCTCCTCCTCGGACAGCTTTGACTCCTCCACGTCTCCGGCAGGTGCCCCTGCCTCCCCAGCCTCTGCTTCTGCTTCCCATTGGCCTGGTATTTGTATTGGTATACTCCCATTGGATGAAATGGAAAGGCGTGACTTGGAAGCATGCCTTTTTTTGTATTTGTAGCAAAGGACATAGTCCACTTTTCTCTTGCCATCAGCGAAAAAAAGCCCAGGGCCTAGATCAATGCCGGACTCCTGCGAAACACACACAGGTCAAATAATGAGGCACGTGATGAGGGTTGCAAGGAGGGAGTTTAGGGAGTGCTGTAGTGCAAGAGCATGATACACAGGCAAAGCTCCATGTGTGTCAGCTCGGGGGAGGGAAAACTGTGCTCACAGGATGTGAGTGTTTACAATCAGAGGAAGCCATACCGGGGGAGGGGGCTCGTCGTTGTCTGGGGGGCCGATGAGGCCTCCATTGGCGGCATCGAGCCCAAGCCCGGACAGTGATCTGGCCAACGAAACAAGCTTCACCGAGTGAACTGACGACGACTCACTCATTTCTGTGGTGACGGGTATACGTTCTTTTGCGTTTCATCCCTCTGTTGGTACATGAAAAGAGAAACAAAAAAAACAGTTCAAAATGCAGAGGCTGGGATGATTTAGCAGTCAACTGTAAAAAAAAAAATAAAATAAATCATAATGGTAATAATTTACAAGGGAAAAAAGCAAACAGTAAAGCAAATTCCTAAAAATAAATAAATAAATAAATAAACATAACTGTGCAGCAGAATTTCCTGTTAATATGGAAACACATTAATGCAACTTGGGGAAAAAATTGACAACCCTTCTTATTAGGAACTGTTTTTTCTGATAATCATGACTAATTAACGGTGAGAATGATCTCATAGGTACTATATCTTTCCTACTGAAGAGTTCCTACCTCATATAGTCAATTTAGCAAAATTATTTTTGCATGATAATTTTTTACAGTTTGCTGATTGCATCTCAGAATAATGACGCTTTCTTATGTTTATCAGAAATTCCCGGGGGGTTGTTTTGCTTGTTTTTTTTCCCCCCAGCGGCAGAAGTGTGGTTACATTTATTCCACATCTGGAGACCTCTCAGACTTATCTTGTGAAACAAAACCCCAGGTTGCTTATGAAATACAGTTAATATATAAATTACCAAACAAATATAATTTCCTTTGAATTAATGCACATTGTAGACCGATTTTAGGTTGATTTAACTGTCGAATATCATGTGCGAGAAATCCCAGAGTAATGTGTGTTTTAGAAGGATGGAACAAATCCAAGCCCGAGTTAAGCTGTCTTGTCTCTTTTTCACCCAATTGACGCCGCAGGCTCAGATTAAACTCAAACTGCAATCCAGGCGGCACAGTTTACAATCTGTTGGGGTAATTTGGTGACTTGGCTCATTCTTTAAAGATTAAATGTTAAGGGACGAATGAGTGGTTACGTCTCACACTACTAGAAGCACATGTGTCTCCCACAGACTTCCATTTTTTTTTTTTTTTTGACTGAGCTTCAGTCCTCCAAATGCTGCGTTGAGCCATTAGTGGAACGTAAAATCTGCTTCCTTACAAATGCTCTTAAACACGAACAGGGAGAACTTCTTTCACTTTTTTGCGGTGATCTCATGTTTATTACAGGCTGCTTCGCGTTTAATAGTTTCACAGTCCCTCATCTGTGACGGATCTGTTAATGCTCCTAGAAATTCAACAAAATCGATGTCGCCATAGGTTTAGTTAGAAAAAATTCGCGTGCAACAGGTGTGCCAGGGCGGGTTCGAACCACATGTCCTAGGTGCCCGAGACACCGGGGAAAGCCACGAGACAAGCAAGTACGCCGAGAGACAAACCAAACAGCTCACACACAGCACATACAGAGGCCTTCAGCCGTCAATCCCCTTACACATGCAGGATGCACACACATCCACGATAATCCCAGTTCACCGTGTGTTAGCAAACACAGAGCCGAGAGCGAAATGGAGAACATGTCACTTCTGTTTTATGTAGTGATACTCAATGGTTCGCGAAGCTTCTGGCATGGGACCGTCTTAAAACGAAGCGATGTCTAGTTGCGACCCGTCGCAAAAGTCGTGAAGTTGCGAGCGCTGCAACTAAATCAGACCTTATCAGATTTGTTCGATTTGAATCATTTTGAAAGGCCTGACGAGATTAAAAAATAAATCAGTTATTTCACAAAAAAGAAGAAAATTTCCTTTCAATCCATACAAGTGCTCCCTTAAGTGCTACTGTGGTTGTTTTGGCAAAAACACGAAGAGGTCCGACTTGGTTTGCCTCAGATCTCCGAGGTTGGCCGCGTGTTCCACGCGTGGTGCATTAGTCACTTAGCTCATTACGCATTATACCCTTTTCCCCCAGTGGCTGATATTCTTATTATCGTAATAAAACAATATGCACACACACGCACACACACACACACACACACACACACACACGCTGCAGGCACCTTGATTGATCTACCGGAGCGTCAGTGACAGGCTACCATGCCTCCTTCTATGAGTACAACCAATGTATATAGAGAGAAACGTAACAGATGTAAATCGTACATTTTCCAGCTCAGTTTTAAAGGATCTTGACAACGGTGATCTTGGTCATTGGGTTTGGTTCTAAATTTATGGACAGTTTTGGAAACTCATACTTCCCTGTGCTTCTTATCTGGATATCGTCTTGTTGTCTTATTCTGTGTACGATGTTTGTACGATGTTTGTTATGCTGCCCTGTTGTTGCTTTTAATACCAACAAGACTTCTACCTTGTTACATAAAGGGTTTTTTTTAAATCAGCAACTAACGTTTCACGACTTTTCTGTTATTCTTCGTAGAAACGTTTTCCACAAGAAAGGAGAACATGAACATTAAAGTGCGCAGAACCTCTGTCAGCGTGCAGACTCTGCAATGCAGTCATCACATGCATGGAAATAAACCACCTACTTTATTATTTTAGGAGTTGGAGTTTGTACGACTCTGGTTTGGTAGTTTTCATTTAATTCTGTCCAAAATGTTTCTCTGCACAAAGCAGTTAACCAATACAGGGGGGGGGGGGGTCACAACATAGATTTCCAATATTAGTCCATGGGAACATGGACCATATTGTATTTATTTTCTTGTTATATTTGATTCCATTTTTACCTGGGTCTCTCTCGCCAAGGACTTTACGACTTTTTGCGTTCACTTCAAGGCCCAAATCGTTTTTCGGTATCTCCGCATATATCCTCCCTGCCCGCTCGTTCCGGAGCAGGCGCAAGACTAGTGCGCAAATGAGTCGAAGCTGTGCGCCTGAGCGCGGGGGCTTAAAGGGCTGTAAGCTTTCTGACAGCTCAACGGCAGAGGCTGGAGGGTCAGCTGCACCCTCGCGCCGAGGGCAGCGGGGGAGCGGTCTAATACTCGCTCTCGCCTGAAAAACAGCAGATTACACATCGCTAATTTTAACAGCGGCTTGCTCCTTTTCCAACGCCATAACAGGAACGGACAAGTCAGACAAGCACACACAGACACTCAAGTTTGAAATTCTGTGAAGGATCAAATGGACTTGCACCAGTCCTTCACTTCACCCAGTCCCCGCTGTCTGTAAGCTTTCGTCTTTTGTTTTGTTTTTTTAAAGCTAATTCAAGACAAAAGCATCAACAGCGCGCACGGCATCAAACTAATGCATTTCCATTCTGACTAATTAATCCCCGGGCAGTTGTCGGGAGCCGCTTATTCGACAAAATATGCGTTTAATTAAACGCCCCTGGGCGCAACAGTTGTGTGGACGCAGATGGTCGGATGGAAAAAAAAAAGCAGCCCCAGCGGCCTGACACACACCGCTGCAGCCACCCGTGGTCGGGGGGTTTTCGACCGTGGAGGCGGTGGTTAAGGTCAGGGCTGCGTTTATGGAGCGATGTGCACACGAGCGGCTCCGGCTCCGGCTCGAACGCACGAGGGCAAAAGTGCGAAAAGACGCCGAGCAAAGCGCAGAGCAAGGAAACGAGACGGCACGAGTGATGAGGGTCAAGTGCGCAGTTGTTGTTGTTGTTGTTGTTTTTCTTTAAAACCGAACTACACATGACAGAAGAGTGGGAAAAGTGGACTCACCGGTGCTCGTGGAGGATCGGTTCTTCGCTGTGGAGGCGGATGATAAGACGCGCGCGCTGCCCAGCCTGGCAAGGGGCTGAGATGGTGGACAATCCGCGCGCGCTCCCGGAACCCCTGGCTTAACAGGCGCGCGCACAGGGCGGCTAATTCCCTGACCTTTCCATACGGGAGAGGAGGAAGGTGTGATGCATATTACCGCTGCAAGATGTGTGTGTGTGTGTGTGTGTGTGTGTGTGTGTGTGTGTGTGTGTGCGCGCAAGAGTTTACAGCAGTGCCTAGACTTGGAGGTGAACCTCGCCTACCCTCTGCAGGCATGCACCTCAGGTGACGCACAAATAACCAAATAAATGCCTATTATCTCACATAAGGGTTAGGGTTACAAATATTATTTAGATGATGAATGTATTAAGTATTTATTTTTGTTAATCATAAAATTATTCACACATTAACATAAAAAACACACTTAAAAAAAAAAAAGTAACCAACCAAGAGCAACCACCAGCTGTCTAGTATTTTTCAGTGATGGAGGAAATATTCAAATTCTTTACTGCAGTAAAAGTAACAATAGTGCAACATAAAAATACTCCATTACAAGTAAAGGCCCTGGATTGAAAATGTCACTTAAATAAAAGCATGTGTTATCAACAAAATGTACTCAAAGCATCAAAAGTAAAAGTACTCATAAGTACCGATGATTGCTTTACTATTAAATATTATATATATTACTAGATAATTGTTACTGTTGCATTAACGTGTAAGCGTTGTATGTGGTCGAGGTGTCGGTAATTTTAACCTTTTTATATTTACTCAAGTACAAGTATGTCCAGGTTGTACTGAGGTACTACTTTTGAGTAAATGTACTCAGTTACATTCCGCCACTGGTATTTCTGTATGTTTACTTGATTAAAAAGTAATGAAGTGATTCAGTTTTGATCTCAGGAACCTGATGTAAAAGAAAATCAGAAAAACAATAATTCACTCCAAACCCAGACATTTTAATAGGAATATAGAGATTACAACAAAACACAGGCAAAAAAGTAGCACTTACAGAAACTGGCAGGTTGGCTTTATTGTTGTTTTTGTTGCTGCTTTATATGGGTACATTTTACTTGGATACACACATACCATCTATATTTATAAACTCTCTCTCTCTCTCTCTCTCTCTCTCTCTCTCAGTCTCACTAGGTGCAGTGTTTGGACAGACAGTCGCATGCAGTGACAGACAGGACAGTGTGGTGGCTACGTGTGCCATTGGCACACAGGATGGGAACACTGAGAGGCTCCGTCGCCACAGCAGAACAGCACACACACTCCTGCTCCACAGCGGCACTCTCCAGGGAGTACATGGACTTACTGTGACATTTGCCCTGACAGACAGACGGACAGGTGGACAGACGGACAGCACCACAGGGAGAGACAGAAAGGGTGGGATGGTTAAGTATCGTGTTATGATTTCATTTAACTCTGCAGGCTAATCCTAGGGGGAAAATTGTTAATCTTCCTTAATTGTGTGTGTGTGTGTGTGTGTGTGTGTGTGTCTGGGTAGTCTCTTACCTCACAGTAGTGCAATTCTATTTGGTGCTCTGATTGGCAATCATCCACCTTGATGTACTTAAGCGTTCCCACTGTGTTCTGACATGGCGGCTCCATACCTTCACATATGCACACACTCTTATTAAAATCGGAGCGTCTAGATCTTTCTAAATAGCGTGCCAGTCTTGCAGAGGGCACAGTTCAACTTACACATCTCACAGCATGTTGCTCCAATCCGGCTGATTTGCCCCTGAAAACAAACGGAACAGGAGAGAAAAACTTTTTTTTAAATTTGTGGCAGATACCGAGGTGTAGGTGTGGGAATACTGTGAGACGGACGGAGGGCAGTTTGTGTAGGGGCCTTACCCCCTTTTCCAGGCAGGTTTGGCGGTTAAAAGGTGGGCAGGTGGTCACTCTGGTCTGCAGGACGAGATCTCCTTTACTGTTTACACCGCAGGTATACAAGTTGCAGCCGCTCTCGCTAGTGGTGTTCACCTGGATGGAGAGAGGCACACATGTACATACAGCATGTATGTAACATCCCTGCTGCTGAACAGCTGTTCTCTCCATTTTAAAATGTTTTACAATGTTGATGAATGAAGAGAAAATTTTAAAATTCTAATACAGACAGATATTTGGCAACAGTATTCTAATGGTCTAAGCTATAACACTGTAGTATTTTATTGTATAGTATCATATAGTATAGTATACTGTACTATAATAAACTATAATATACTATACTATAATATTCTAAGCTATATGTAAGACATATAGTTTAGTTTAGTTTAGTTTAATTTACTTAAGTGCAGCATAGAATAGCACAGTATTTTATAGTATACTACAATATATAATAGTATATTAAGGTGCTAATGCCAGCTGGAGAAAGTCTAGATAAAAATGTCTGTGTGCATTCTGTGTGAGTGAAAGCGTTCATAAGAAAGGTGTCATATTTTTTGCTAGAGCAGCTACCTGCAGACTGATCGGTTTTCCATCTGGCTCTTTGACGAAGCAGGTTGTGGGAACACATCGACCACAACAAGAATCCTCCTCCTTCTGCAGAGTGTATCCCTGAAAATATCACGGTTAGTACTGCATGTTAGTTAATATATGGAGACACCAGAAGGACATTACTTTAAACATAAAGACATAAATGTGCCTGGACAATTTTGTGCAAATAAATAATTTACTATTTACCTCTGTGAACAGAGTGAGCGACGGTAAATGATGTGGTTGCAATTTAATGGTGAACAAGGAGGAAATATGGTCAGAGGATTAGAGAATCTTTGATGAAAATGATGGACACTTGAATTTATTGGTTAGTTATGATGATAATGATAAATGATACTGGTGATAATAAAAAATAATGATGAGATGACGGTTACCATGGGGCAAGTGGGACAGCTGATTCTCCTGCACGACAGTCTGTATCTCCTCACGGCACCATCCTCCACCCTACACTCACAATGTGTACACACATCCACCATCAGCCTCTCCCCTGCCTGCAGAAACAACAACACAGATCCAGATGGATCACTGAAAGTACTATTCAAGGTATTCTTATATGAAAGATGAGCACTACTTTTCTGCATGACTTACTCCTATCACAGTCTGGTTGAGGACACACGCATCCATAGGAGCTGTAGAGAGAAAAAAGCAGGGATAATTTTAATGCCATTCATTCAATAGTATATTAAACCCCAGGGTTTATAAGGTCAGGATAACTGGGTGACACTAAGATGAGAGAGTCCTCTACTGGTGGACACTGCAATTGCAATTTGGTATATAAAAAAAGTGTGTATGATATGACTAAAGGGAAAGTTGGGAGGATTCAGAAATCACTGAAATCACGCCTGTTAGCTCTGCTAACTCATAATGTCAGTGTGTTGTACCAAATGGTACGGCTGTGTATGTGTTTACTGCTCATGTCTTCCTGTGTGTGTAATTTTCGTAGGCATTTGTGTTTACCACAGTGGCACCGGGGGCAACAGTCCTGGGTGTCGCAGCGTAGCTCGGTTCCCAGCGGGCAGGATGGAGTGTCCATAGCAGAGCAGCTGATGTTGGTCGCGGAGATGAAAACTTCGTCTTTCACTTTCACACACTGATGTAACACACATTTATCATGAGGAGACTGCCATATCTCACCCACCTATAAACCGACACAGGTGAAATTAAAATCAACTTAGTGGGGAGAAAAACAGATGCTTCAACAGTACACTTTTGTCTTTTTTCTGTGCGTAAAGTCAGAAATCTATATCCCAAGCAGCATGATTGATATTTGAGAAAAAATTATGAGCAAGTTGTATATGAAAAAACACATTGTACACTATAAAGAGGTGGATTCAACATAGTAATAGTGGAAGGAAAAAAATCATATATGCGATAACTTGCATAGAGTATCATTTCAGTGAGGACACCAACACTATAGCAACTGCCTTAGATACTTACAGGAAATCAATCATTCCTAAGAATTACTTGCGAATATTATTTTGGTATGAATGATTCCTCTACACACATACATGTCTGAGGTTTCCCCCAATCAGAGTGTCCCCTCGCATCTCCCCCTCCGACTCCACACAGCTGGTTGGTGTGCACTTCCCACAGCACTCTCCTTCCGATGAACTGTATGTTGAGCCCTGAAATATATAACAAATATACGAGTTAACGGCTGTAGAAGCATGATGCCGTTGTGTATGTTTGGCGTGTGCGTGTGTCTGTTTCTCACCCGAGGGCAGGTCCGATCGCAGACAGGTGGGGTACACTGAGCAATGTACAGAGAGGTCACTTTGTCCTGGCGCTCGGTACAACTGCACTTCTCACATTTCTCCTTCCATTCACTCCCCACTGGGTGAATCAGCCCACCAACCACACACACCTGGAGAGACACACAACAATAAAACAGGACAATTTAAACAATAACTGCACAGAAACAGAAACCTACGCACTGAAAGTTGCATCCAAACACAAACTCACCTTGTCTGGCAGGCAGCTGGTTTCTGTGCAGCCACAGTCGTTGGTAGAGGAGGATGTAATGAACCCAGCGGGGCAGGTGTGGGTGGTGTTCTGGCAGCTGCACACACATTCAAACACATCACAGCACTTTGTCTTTTTGACCAACAGCTGTCGATGTGTGGGACAAGCAGGGGGAACTTGAAGAGGGCACTCTTCCTTTTTGCACACTGAGACAGAAAAGAGATGAAGAGACACATGTCATCTCTGCACAGGGATGTGTGCTCTGTTTCATGTCTGTGTGTGTGCCGGAGCAATGCAAAGACTGGACATAATAGAGAAGGAGAAAATGGCCTACAGCACTCGTGTACGGGCTGACATTCCCCGGGGTTTTTCAGAACCACAGTCTGACCATCCTCACAGCGGGGCACTTCAGGCAGGTCACAATTCACCAGATCACACACTGAAAAGTCACAGAGTGAGACAGTCTGTTGTAGGTGGGCGACATATGTAAGTGCGTGATAAATACAGAGCAATGAAAAATGCGAATACTGCACTGTAACTTTTAAACCTTTAAACATTCCTAATAGATGATAAAGATGATAGACGTTTTAGCTCCTTGTATGTCAATATTTCATTTACTGTGAGGGTAGTACAGGTCTTTTTTCCTACAGGTTAATCTGTCTATTAGAAATGGATCCTCTCTGACTTAAACTGAGTTTAAATTTTTTGCATCAAAGCTTTGAGGTTTCAGCTATGTATATTCTGTTGTTTATCACCAACCTTCCAATATCTCTTCTACACATTGAAAACTAACAGGTCTGTTTTTCCCTCTCTCATTTGTTGGGGCTAATACTGGAAACACATATGTTGTTTTTTACATACCACACTCATACTCTGGGCAGCACTTGGACTCTCTCTTCTCCCTCAAAATCTCACAGGGTCCACACACTGGAGCTACACACACACACACACACACACAGAGATAATTAACTTTAAAAGTGTTGTTTAAACCCATAATGCAAAACTTTTTATGAATTGTAGAACCAGAAAAAAATGCTGCGGTAACATAAGGGGTGCTTACGTTTGACGTCATTGCAGGGTCGGGCTGTGCAGTTGATGTGTTGTTGGTCCAAACACATGCAAATTAGACATGGGTTCTCATCTGGTACCCAACTCTGCATATACTGTAAAAACAAAATCCAACCATGTTCCTTTTTATTGCAGTATTTGGTTACATTAGAAATAAACACTAGAGGGTGCTCAGAGCAAACTTTAATGGTGAACACTTTGGTTGCTCCATTATATAGCATTTGTTTTACCGTAATTAAGAAGTTGATTTAGATTTTGCATCATTCCCTCACATATTCAGTCATACTTTTCTGGTGTTCTCATGTGTCTCACCCTATATGCGTGTCCATGGTTGTCGACACACTGCCTGCATGCTTCTGGTGATACACATTGTCCGTGATGCAAAACCGTCCCTCCAGTGCAGAAACAGCCCTCAGTAGGCGTTTCAATACAAGATAACTTATTGCCTCTTTCAACCGACCAGTCACCAGGCAATGTCCATATGCTATCACAGTCCTCTACACACCCTGTCCGACATGCATCATACTCCATGGAGCTGGGGCACGCTAATGCTATAAAACAGAACAGGCAAAAGTTTAGGTTTAGGCTCAGAGTGGGTGTACAAATGTGTCCACTGCAGCAAGCGAATTGAAACTTTACACTTCGGCGCCTCAAAAACCGACTTACGGCAGAGGTGGGGGCTCCTCCAGTCAACACACACGCCTCTCTGTCTGCAGAGGCGTGCATAGGCAGAAATTAGCTCACACACATCTGACTCCTCACATGCCTGCTCCTCACACTTTGCGAGGAACACCTGGACGGGAATGTGCACATGGCACGGTTCAAACACCTCAGAACGTAGGGCCTGACATCCCATCGCTGCGCCAGACACACACACTGCCCTCCGTTTTGGCAGACACACACCACCGTCTATAGCCACAGTCCAGTCTGAGATGAAGGCTGGCTGGTCGGTGGTCGAGCTGCCATTACGCAAAGAGAGGACATTAACTTTCTCCTCCCCGCAGGCACCTGGAGGAAAGAAACAGAGAACAATCAGACATCAAAAGGAAGAGACAGTGTTGTAGTTTTGATAGATACAAATAAGAGAAAGAAACAGGGGGCACTTTGGTTACCGCAGAGTCCAGCAGTGTGGCTGGCGGTGGAGGAACTCGGCAGTGTGATGGTAAACTCATTGCTCTGAGGAGTGAAAGTCAGGACATAACCGTGGTCTGATTTCAGCTGCAGCATCACTCCTCCATAACGCACCAGCTCCAGGCCACTGTACCGCCACGGCAGTGCAAGCTCTTCCCGATCAATCACTACCTGCTCAAACAAACACATGCACACACAGCGAGTAAATTAAATCTTTATAGACTCACATATAATGATCATTTTAGTGTTAGTGCAAGCGTCCAGACCGGCAACACTGACATACAGCTTACCGTCATATCATCCTTCAGCAGCAGCTTATGCGGTCCGTGAATCACTTCCACGGCTTTCATGCAGACCTGGTTGTAATTCTCTGGGTCCTTACAAGGTCCATTATGGAGTTTGACCTCTGACCCTTCACTGACGCCTCTGCTGACAGTGAGAAGTGTATAGGAGCACAAGCCCTCCCCATCCAGCCTAAGTGCCAAGCCGTCAAACCTCACCACATGATTGGTGGAGCTGCCCATACACATGCCTGTCAACACACACCCGGCAGAAGGAAGAGAGTGTTTGTACAGGAGTCGGGACCTCATGTGATCCATTAATAGACAGTATAAATAGACTGGAATACAAGACTCCAGCATTCATAGTTAACAGCTCAAGCGGGAAATTATGTGCACTTGATACACAGTAGAGGGGTAAAATGCGATGCTAGAAACTTTAGAAGCTATTAGATCCTTTTGATGTACATACAAGGGCATTCCCAGTGGCAGCCACAGGTGTCCTGGACTTTGACAGGGGATATGTTGTTTCTGCAGGCTGGTGGCTCTAGTCTGTCACAGCTGACTTTGTGACTCTGTACTGTCACTGCCCCACTGGGGTGACACAGAAGAGAGTGGCAGCCATCCTCCAGCAGCCATGACTCACCAGGCTGAAAAACATAAGCAGAAAGATCCAGATGTTCTCATGGCTGTGAAAAGTCGCAGTATCGGTGTAAGTGGTATCCGACCTCAGCAGACATTACTCACTCTTCTCTCATTTCCATTATCATCAACACACACTCCTGGTGGACCAGCTGAGAAACAAAGCACATAGCATCTTCATTACTGCCATCAGTTATCATCACCGTCATTATTAAAAGTATAATCTCTATTGATTGAAACTATAAGAAAGGAACAGAATATAATTCATTATTCTTGCCAGGAAAAAATTAAACAATAAGTGTGCGTGTATATGTGTAAGCACCTCTGCAGATTCTCTCTATGTAGCTATGGTCCAGAGTCAACAACATCCGTAATTGATCCATGCTGTTCAAGTGCAGGGTGTTGTCTTGGTTGCCATGGCGCCCGAGCACATTAAGCTCACTCCTGTCATAGCCTGGTCCCACCCCGATGGGGAACACTGACACACCTGAGCGACGAGACTCTTATCAGTTAAACTTAACTAGAAGTCTGACAGAGGAAGATGAAGGATGGAATATCAAATGAATTTTGAACTGAGGCATGATAAATGTTCATCTTTTTAACGGTGGCTTGACTACCTGCTGCCAGTGCCTCATTAACTGCCCCTTTGACATCATCAGCTGATTTGTCAGTCACCAGCATCACCACAGCCTTGGCTACACCCACTCTTCCACCGCTGACTGGCAAGACGGACGTCTGCACTGCAAATCGCAGTGCAGAACCTGCCGAGAGAAGGAACAGTGAGGCTATCTGTGAATTTGTGTCTGCTTTAATATGTGTGTGTATCCACTACCTAGTGCAGGGGCAGCGCCGGTCCTGCTTGGTATGCTCTCAACCAGGCTCAGGAGGTTTGATTCGCTCTGTTCATCCTTCCAGGTGAGGTCCGCCACGTTGGTGTCTCCATACTGAGCCACACTCACCTGAGTGCCATTCAGCCCTGCACACAGACAAGGAGTTAAATCACTGAATCAATGCAGGGGAGGAAGATCTTGAAGAATCATAGTAGCATATACTGTATGTACCATACTGCCGTGTAATACTTTTATAATCTCACTATAAATGAAGGAATCTCTGCCTGTCTTTGTGTCTGTCCTTCGATTTTCTTGCCAACCTCTCATCCTATCGACCTTAAACTTCACGTATGTATAGTTGAGGACCCAAGGAAGTGCAGTGTTGACTGTGAAGTTTTTTGAATGAGCATTTCTTGAAAAACATACCACGAGAAATACTAAAGACAGTTGGTTAGGGCTGGGGCAACGCATCCACGTAACCGATGTCATCGATTGGGACAACGGCGTGTAGCACAGATGGCTGCGCCTTGTCTAAGCATGGATTCCCCAGAAAACAAGGTGCAGCTTAGAAACCTCGCACAGGATCATCTGAAGTGTGGGACTATTTTAGACAGAGACCAGAGCTCTGCAAATTGTAAATGATCCTGTATCACAGCAGTACAAATGCTATGCACGGTCACTTGAAGCAAAAGCATCCCGAAACGCTTTGTTTAAGACGCAGCTACAAGAAGACAGCGCCGTTTCGTTTACTTTTCATCCCCACCCAAGCAGGATATATTAGGATTATTAACAGGTGGAACAAGTCATTTATGCACCGCTTCTGTTATGGTAACGTAACGTTACACCCTGTGTGATCTAACGTTGTTATTCAGCCATTTTATATTTTCTGTTTCCTTTAACGGCAATGTATGAGTCAAAAAAATACTTAAAGTAACGTTAAATTTTTTAAAATATTTTCGCTCTAATGCAACGTCTTGCCTTGTCTTGCATATTACTCCAGTGATGAAAAAAAGTCCATGTCATACCCATTTTAAGTTTTAAGTCAAGTTTGTCAATAAAAATACTGATTCTCCAGTTCAGGGAACGGGTTGCAGTGACACGCAGTGATTAAATTTGCGGAAGAGGGAAATGAGTGTAGTCAGTAGAAGCTGTAATGGTGAAAGATGGTATCATACTGTATTACTGTCACTACATGTATTACCTATCATGTACTTGTATTCTATAGCCTTCATAATCCTATGCACGGGGATTTAACAAATGAACACACGCAAGTGATTATGTAACCATGAAATCACTAACTGAGCTCTGCTCTCATCTCAAGATGATGGCAAGAACATTTGGTGCAGATAATCAGCCGGCTAATTGAAAGATATTTGGCGGTGGCTGAGAACTGGGTGTGAGGCATGGGAACTGTGTAAATTAAATTGCTATAACATGCCAGCTGAAGGGGAGTGATACTGAAATGATCCCTTGAGACGGTATCAAATTGTACAACTAAGAGCCACACAATTAAAGCTGCCAGGTCACTGTGACCTGAGCGTGCAAAACTGGATAACTATTGGATTAAAACAACACATCTTCAAGGACAGTCTATTCTCGAAGGATGTTTCAGTAAAGCTGCAGCAGACTAAATTCCCAGATAAAGGTTGACCAAAAAAGGTAAAGCAGAACAACTTGTTCTCAAATTTTCTGCGTTAGGGGTGTATTCTGTCTGTGGGGAGGAAGGCTGTAACCCAGGGTTAGGTAAACCCCGGGACGTCAAGAAGTAGGCTAGTGTAAAAAATAGTGACGTAGGTTATTTTGGGTCTAAAACTGAAACCTAGGATTTAAGCAGGAAGTTATGAGAGTCCTGTGTGCATTCCAAAAACGTTTTTTGCATGCCCAGTAAGAGTTTGTGAGTGTGTGAACGCAAAAAAAGTCCTAACCAACAGTGTTAGGTGCGCAGTTTGAAATAAATTCCTAGGAGAGACTACTAAGTAAGATACTCTGATCTAGGTGAAAAGAATTTGCTTTAATCTGAGAGTCCACTGCACAAGAGAAATGCAGGTCTAGGGTCCAGACTGAATGCCTACTGAAATTCCACTACATAGGGTCATAAGAATGGTAATCTGAGCATTGTAGGGCTAGGTGTCCAGTAGCACAGCGCCTGATAAGAAAAGTTCCCTGGGAGGATAGATAAGGCTCCTGATCAGGGGGCGATGTATTTCGTAAGAAAATATAAAAAAATCTGAATAGGATGACATAAAAGGAAGCATTTATACTGTGTTAAAAAGTGTACCGGTCATAAGTGTCATTACCAGTTAACCTCTGGTAACGCGTGCAAGCGAGTAACCCTTAAGGTACATAACATGCCACCGTATTAGTGATGTTGCCATAATCTGCAATCACTTGCCAATTTAGTAGATAAACCTAGATAAAACCAAAGCAGTATAATACAACAGGCCTGCAATAAATCCTCCCGTCATGAAGATTATAATGTTAAGTTTTTATTCTCTAATCTGTTTAAGAGAATGTTGATTTATTTTAATGGTCATTTTGAAGGCTGTAATTGATGGTGCCGTTGAACTGCACTGTGTCATACATATTTTGTCCATCTCATTTTCATGAATTAAAGCTGACAAAATATTAGCAACAATTCTTAGTATAACCCAGTACAGTTCAACAGCACCACAAATGACAGCCCCCCTAATGACCATTAAAATAAATCAACACCTCTCAAACCTCAAACAGAATCAATAAAAGCTGAACATTATAATCCTCATGAAGGGCGGATTTATTGCAGGCCTTTTGATATTATACTGCATTGGTTTTATCTATTTTAGTGCAGTGCACATAACAATATACATTAAAAATGTAGTAGTGCATTTAGGTGCTGGGTCACACCTACCTATGTCAGCATTCTTGATGAAAGCTTTGACGAATGTCTTCATGTCCTCAAACTGGTCTCCAGACTTCAACAGGAACAACACATCCATAGGCTTCTTACACGGCACTGTGCAAAGACATGTTCACAAACGAATAATGACTAAGGACTCCTTGTGGATTGAATGATCAAAATGAGTGTGTCTGTCTTCTGTACCTGATGGTGGCAGGCTGGAGAGTGTTGTGGAGACCATGGGTGGCAGTGTAGGAGAGTGGTACCTGACTTGGGTGCGTGTGATATTAACTACACGGTGGACCAGGGTTGTCAGACGGTTGTAGTCATCCACCATCAGGGGACGTTGAGGGGAGCTGATGGACAACAAGTCAATCTCACGCACTTTTTGTCCAACTCCTATAGGATACACCTGTGTGCTTGTGCTGATAGATGGTGGGCGAGTCACCGTGTCAGTAGGTGGGTTTTCTGTCACAAGAAAGACGAGCTGAGGAGGGGTGGGGCCGCGTGAAGGCTGGACGGTGGCAATTTCCTGGAAGGCCGTAGTGACGGCTGCGCCGGTGTTAGTCTTACTTCCACCCCTCCAACGAATCTCCCTCAGTTTTTGCAGCAGCAGGCTCCTCTGTCGCCTCAATTCCCACCGACTGATCTCCACAGTGACCGTTACTGAGTACTGGATCACAGTGATACGAATGAACTGCTCCTTTTCTGTCAGCTGTGAGATAACTTCCTCTAGGAAGAGGAGCGACTTGTTGAAGTTGACCTCGCCGACTGAATCAGAGCCCTCCAGTATGAATGTGACATCTTGGACTGGAGGAATGGAAGATGGCGATGTGGTGATGGGAGACAGGCCAGAGGATGCAGTGGATGTGGGGGTGTTGGGCAGGTGATGTGTGGGGTTTGGCTCCAGACGAGGAGTTGGGGTAGTGGTGGTCGTGCCCTGGCGGGCTTTACCTGGAGTCGACTTTGGCGCTGGAGGTTTCACCACCTCAGGCTCCATCCCCAAGGTGCAGAGGTGATCTGTCAGCTCTAACAGATGATCAGGTAGCTCAGCTGTGCTGCTAAGCACATAGGCCCTGTTATCTGGGTTGGCCTTGGTGATGTCATTAATCTGACCCATGTTTATCCCAGGACCCAGTGCCAATGTCAGGGTGGTGATCGCTTTCTTGCGGAGCATCTTGACTACGCCGCGGACGGGACGAGGATTGGCGCTGGCAGTAAAGATGATCGCAACACGGCCAGCATGCTCACGCTTGTTCTTATCATAGATGTTGATAGCCAGATACTTAACAGCCTCATCCAAGAAGGCTGCATCTCCTCCTGCGTAGTGCAGGTCACGCACGGTCTTCTTAAATAGCCACTTCTGAACCTGCAGACACGTACAAAAGGAAGAGAAACGGGAAGGTCAAGCAACCAGGTGGGGACCTTTACTGTGACAAGTCAGCAAAGTCGTTTTTTTCTGAGGTACGTAGGAAACATGGAATATTATTCCAAAGAAAGCTCAATTCAGCACTACATACTGCTCGTGTGTATGAATATACACTTTGCTGTGTGTACAATATATGTTTATCTACCTGCAGGTCATAGGTTTTCACTCCAGAGTGGTAAAGCAGCACTGTGGCTCGAGTGTAAGCTGAGCCCATGCGAAATCGTTCAACCACTCCCAGTATAAAGTCTTTAGCTGCCTGAAATTCATCTTCGCTCAGGGCTTCTGAACCATCCAATAGGAACGCCAGATCCATGGCACGGTCACACGTGTCATCAGGCAGCAAGGTAGTGAAGGTCGGGGACGTGAAGGTGGCATAGGAGGGTGTGGGTGTGGGAGTAGTGAACATTGTGAGGGAGGTACAATCTTCACAGCTGAGGGTGTTGTTTTCACAGTGACTTTAGAAAAGAAAAACAAAGCATCTTAAAATGTGCAAATAATCAAATTAAAAAGCACTGATTACCATTCCAAAACATCTAGACTTGCTGCTGATTTTTCTGATGCAGTATTACCATATCTTGCAGTGGTCTGGGTCATCGTGGTTCAGGATGACCTTGTTGCCGTGGGAGATTCTCTGACCCTCATGGATACACACCTGACATTGAGAGGGATCCACGCAACGCATGGCCACCTCATCCAGTAGTTGGCCTAAGAAAAACAAGTTTTTATAAGAATGTATCCAATTACATCTATAGTTTATTTAGATATTGCATGCACAAATATTTTTGCATTTGTGAGGGTGAGTATTTTCGGCACCTGGGGGGCAGTCAGCATGGCAACCTTCCACACATGTGAGTGAACAGTGGAGGGGATCTGGGTGCTGGCAGGTGATTGGACAGGCAGGGCCACAAGTATTATACCTCCACTGGCATAACTCCTCCCCTAGACCTGAATTCCTGGGGTTCAGCTCCTCACAGCTCATGGCTAAGGAAACAAAGACTTGTGCTTCAGACAGAATTCTTTAATTATTATTATTATTTAAAGTTTTCAGGCCATTTGATTTTGAGAGCGTAGAAGACATGGTTTACTGGTTTAGCTTGGTTGAGAAGCCATGACACATTATCAAAACCTGAGAGACAATGTCTGCTGTTCATGACCATAAAGTATATTTCAGCCAGGAAATAACATGATGTAAATGACTGAATGGATCACGGAGAAACTCTTCACACTCACGGCAGAGATCATTAGATCTCCAGTTGACAGTGACACCCCTCTCTGAACAGGCTTGAGCGTAGGCCGCAATGACATCACAGAAACACGCACAGTCACCCACTGACTGACAAGAGCATGCTGCCTCCACACACATCTCCGCGTATGGCTCTGCATCCACCTAGAGTCACATGGGAAAAGGTTAAGGAAGGACCAAAAGCACGAACAATGCATGTGGTGTCATGGGATATCTAGTGCGTCTGTCGTAACACTCACCTGGCTGTTGCATTCTCTAAAGAGGGGACCAGTGATCAAATGACATGACTGCTCCACTGTTATTAACTTGACAATGTTGTCGTTGCAAGGAGCGGGTATCTATACACACAAGAACACACACAAATTTGGTGTGAAAATGTATCTCTTTGTTAATGTACTGTAGAATATCTTCACCTATCTTAGTAATGCAATAGTAATTTAAGAGCCATACTTGTGGTTTTCCACGTTTTAGACCCTTAACCACAAATCATGCATACTCGACATGATGGCAAACCATTTTCCAAAGCACTATTAAATTTTTAATGTATATTTTAAACCGTGCAGGCATCTGTTCGCTTTGGTCATATCAGTATGGCTTATGTATGAAACCTCACTGTATACAGCTGCAACTAAGCGAATCATATTAACAGAGCGGGCCCTAAATTGTCATTCAAGGGCAAGATAAGCTTCAGCACTTGTACCAGACATCAAACTCAAGCCACATTATCAACCAAATTCCACGTAATTCGCCCTGAATGTGTTTGTGTTTGGCAGTGTTCTGCACAATGATTTCATCATCTCATAATCAAGCCTGTATAACTTAATTTTATCATTTTAAAACTGTAGCTTAGACAGGTTAGTAAAACGCAGAGACAAACTAATTATAATAACATAAAAATAGTACCGAATTTTACAGCAGATCCTTAACTCTAATAACAAGACAGGTCTCAGTGCGTTTCTAATGTGTGACCATGGAATTCAACGCGATTTGTAGTTAACTGCCTAAAACGTGTAAAACTACCAGGGACAGTGCTCGGTAGAAAGCAGTTCTAAATAAAACTATTTGTGGATCATCCAGAGTAGCAAGGACATTGTGTCTGGAAAGAAATTTTGCTTCAATATTTATTTAAAAAAAAAAAAATCACTGAATTCTTAAAGCAGCATAAATTAAATTCCATACACCTCCATTGGATTTTGTTGGCAGAATTATAAAAAATTGATATAAATAAATAAATATGTTATTTTTTAATTTGAGTGCCCTAAGACCTAAGGTCTAAAACTTTACCTGCGTTACATCGGCACAGCTTGGAACAACCTTCCAGGAATTCCCAAAGTGGGAGAAGTCCACCTCCAGCTGGTTGTTACTGCTCATCAAGTCGTTGTTGACATTTCCGTCAAAGTTACCACACAGACCACACACCCGGCCCTAAACACATAAATGTGTGTGACAAAAAGGGACATGTTTAATATAAAATATAATATGAATGAAAAAAAAAAAAAAGTTTCAACCAGTGGAAAAGTGTTGTTTTGATGTATCAGTACCCTGTATGTGGCTGAGATGTGGACCAGGAGATGGGTCCCCTTGTCCCAGCTGAGGGAAATGTGTTTCCCCAGCAGCAGGGTGTAAAACTGACCAGCTCGGACAATCTCCACCTGTGAGCCAAGCAGAACTGGCCTCTTCATCTTCACCTGTAAGAGAGAAAGATGGCATACTCACATGTCAAGTCTGAAGAGTTTGGTCACAAGGCTTAGTAAATTCTTCTTCAGATAGTCCGAGTAAAGCAAAATGTACGTTATGAGTGTGTCAGACATATGAGAGAGAGACAGACATTTAGGTGTGTCTGATGAAGGTTGCTGCTTTACAAACTTTATTTCTCTTATGTTTATATCCAAATGGATAGCAAAAGGCACTACGCTGTTTGTCCCTGCATTCGAGGGATAAACCATATTCAGCATACATGTAAACATCACTATTTTTATCCGTTTTATAGTCAAAAATATTCAAAGAACATTTCACTGATTGTTGTCCATTTCATGTTTGATTGCTCATTGTAAGGACTATGCTTTTTAGTAAAATGTTCTCTTCAAATTTCTGATGATTCCTTCTGTTTGTATTATTGTAAAAATTGAGTTCTGCTTTAGGAAGGGGACCTTTATTGTGACAGATCATATTTGCAGAGTTTGGGACAGGAGATAAAGTTCTTTGTTTTTTTGCAGTTTTGTTCATGTCTGTCAAATGTTTCACCACTGCCACAGTCAACGTGAGCTCAGCACTTCATGGGCATGACCACAATAAATAACACAAAACTAACTACATGTGCGTATGTGAGTTTGTATAGGTATGCGTGAGTGTGTTACCTCTCCATCTTGCATTACAATCAACCCTCCCTGGTAGAAGACTGTGATTGCTTTTGCACAGCGATGTCCCACAATTCCACAGGCCTCATTCTCCACCAGCACTCTGAATGAACCCTCTTCTCCGTTACACATATCCTATCGACAGTGAAAGTAGAAAAAGACAAAAGTAGTAAATGATAAAGATAGGAAATTATTTTTTCCTAATTAAATGCCTGAAGCTCTTTTTGGAATTCTCTATCTCTTACCTGGACCAGGACATATTGGCAGAGTCCAGGGAAGGAGTACGTGAGGCCATCAAAAGAGATGTAATGCCCTTCCCCCACAGTGCGGCACACACCATCACACACCTTCTCTGTGCAGCGCCACTTTCTGTTCTCACACACACTGGAAAAGCAAAAGTCTGTTAAGCAAGCAAACTGCAGGCATAACCATCCATAACCACCAATATAAGCTATCATTTTACCAGGTGTTGCAGTCCAAAGAAATGGTCTGTCCTGATGTATATGGCCTGCTGTTATGGTAACAGGGACACTGCTCCGGTGCAATGCAGGTTCTGCGGTGTAGTACCTGAAATCAATCCCCTAATCAATAAGTATGCTCTGTTTTAGATGTGTGGTGCTTTATCTACAACACACACACACACACACACACACACACACACACACACACACACACACACACACACACACACACACACACACACACACACACACACACACACACACACACAAAGATAACACACCACCTACTGTGCCGGAGGGACAGAGGCAGCCAGGGATGCAGGTGAGACTGACACAGGGCAGATCCAGGTTCTGGCATGTTCTGGCACACTCCAGGCCTTTTTCTCCGGCATCACACTCTGTAAAAACCAATGGAGGAGGGCACTGGGCAGACCGCCGCTCTGCGTACAGAAAAACACCATAATGTAGTCGAATTAGGTAAGGTTGGTGATCAATCCCTAAAATGCAAAACTTATTTGGGCAAGAAATAATTGAAACAGATTAACTTTAATTTAACTGTTTGGGTGATAAGAGTACAGACATTCACCCAGTTGTTCAGTCGGACATTAAATACAGTTGGTCATATGAAAGATACGACATGGACAGCAGACTACACAAGTCATGAAACACGTGGACATTCAACAGTGAAAAAAAAAGAGGTTTGGTAACTCTTCTAAAATACTGTAATCTTACCTCTGGATGGTGCCAGGTCATCATCATAGAAGAGGTCAGACAGCAAAGTATTCCATTCAGGGGAGCTACAGCGCATGGTGCCATTCTCACAGTAGCTACACATGCAATTAAGGACAAACACAAAAAATGTCAATTAGGACAATATAATTAGATTGGTTTCTGAATATATGTATTCACAGTCACCGACCAGATGCTGTTGTGATCCGCGAAGACGTCATTAGGCTGATAGAGCTGTCCATCATGCAGGCAGGTGCACAGGTCAGCTGGCACACATTCTCCAGTTTCGCTCAGGTACTTTCCCGCGGGACAGAAACAGCCCTCCTCACACACCCTCTCCCCCTCACAGCCAGGCTCAGCCCCAGACAGAGCACGGCACGTCCGGTCACACACACTCCCACAGGCCTCATACCTTTGGCCTTCGGTGCACTCCATCTCTGACAAAATCAAATCAGGCCCTCCTATGATTAGTCATCAGCTCTCAGTTAAGCTGTGTTTTTATCTGTTAAAAACAGTGTACCCACCTTTTTTGAGTACAAAAAGGTTTAAATCATCCCTGGAATTATTATAGACTTTTGTTGTTTTGTTGTTAGTATTGCTTGTTGTTGTATCCTTGATGACAGACAGATATTTATGTCCAGCTGATGTCCTGATCTTCACCTACTCAAAGTTATGGTTTACGCAGATTACTATTGACTTTTGCAATTGCTCTACAAGGCTGTTTTTTCTGTCTAAAACTGGAATGAAATGATTGTATGTTTACTAGTATGTGGGCACATGAATGATCAGCTATAAAGTAGTTTAGTGTGAGAGTTACCACAGAGTGAGGGAGACCTCCAGTTTAGCAGCATTCCTCTGGCAGCGCACGCAGCTGCGTAGGCAGACAGAGCAGAGCAGAGGCACTCTTCACCATCCACACACGCACACGCATCATAACGACAGAAACGCTGGAATGGACCCGGGTTCACCAGAAAGTGGCACGGTCCGAACACGTCGGACATCATCACCGCACACGCCTCTTCTGCAAAACGTACTGAAGGGTGTTGGACGATTAGAGTCGAGAGATTACTGGTTTTTTGGGTGACGTGTGTCCATGTGAGTGTATATACCTCTTTTGGGGTTAGTGGCACATGGATCAATTTCATGTTTGTGTGTGGATACACAGTCTCCGTTTATCCTCCAGGACTGGCCAAATGCCTGAGGGCCCGCCTCCACCAGTCCAGAACCAGACAAGAAGTCATCACCTTGGTTACCATTGAAGTTACCACAGAGACCACAGGTCCGACCCGCCCACTGTGGTCCCAGCTGGGGTGGTAGAAGGAAAGCAGAACAGTTGTTTGCTCATCTTTTCACACATGTATCATAACCAAAAACAACTTTAATCATTAAAAATACTCAACCTTTAGGAGGACGCGGCCCCGCCCATCCCAGTCCAGATGAAGGTCCTCTCCAAACTTTACACGTATAGAAGACTGGACAGATCTCTGGATATGCAGACGGCCTGTAAAAGTGCACACACAAGAAACTGACTAGTTGAATTCAATACAACTTAACGCAAGTGATTTAAACAATGAAATTTCAACTAATTAACATTTTTGTATGAATACAAATAATCACAAGTTTGTCTCAAGAAAGGTTGACATGGATATTCAAATGGACAGATTTTTATTTGATTTTGACATGCTAAATCTAAGTGGATGGAACACACTATGTCTTTAGATTGAAAACATTTTGTTTTGGCTTCAGGCCCATGTGTTTACCTGTTAAAGGTATGATCATTTTAAGTATTTCCAGTTCCAAGTATAGTTCCCTATAGAATATGCTTACAGGGAATATGAAATGCAACTATTATCCAAAGTGGCATACCATGATGCATTGGGGTCTGGATGTCCATGCTGTTGACAGAGACAACTCCTCCGTGCTTCAGCTTCACCGTCATGTCCTCCAGAGAGGGCAGGCTGAGCGTCACTGAGCGTGTGCACACAGCATCCTGATCATCTGCACACTGCAACACAATATCAATAAATAGCAAAAATACTGTAGATGACAAGCACCTCTTGACAAGGCTGTGTAATTTGTGTAAGAGAAGAAAAAATTCCAAAAATTTAAAAATAAAATAAAAATTTTAAGTTAAACAAAAAAAAAAGAATTACCTGTACATTCTCAATAATGACAGAAAACCCGCTATCTGTGCAGTCTCTTGCCAGCAGATACTGACAGTGGCCAGTGAAGGTGAAGAATTTGTTGTCAAAGGTCTTGAAGTGAGACTGGCCCACCACCAAGCACTCACCTACACACAGACAACAGAGACATAGCCGCAAAGTGTAACAACCCAGCACTTTATTTACCACGCCAATGTGTCAGTCAGTGCATTGGCCACTACTGTAGATCTCTCTCACCAGGGCAACTTTCATTGGTGCATTCCCAAGAGCCGTGACGACACACACTGCAGGACAGAGACAATTCAGATAACAACCTGGAAGTATTTCTGTGAATGTGCTCATGCATATTTGGACGTGCATAGTGCCTTCTCACCAGGTGTTGCAGTCCTGAGAGATAGTGGATCCTGGAGGGAAATGTCGTCCCATGTGTACACAGGAACACTGGGATACCTCCACACAGCGATTACCGTCCAAAACCTTACCCACTGAAACACAAATACACAACATGTTACAGCTACTAGTAAGAGAGAGACAGAGAGAGAAATAGGGAGATTTAGTGAGTAGGAGGTTACCGGGGCATGTACAGCCGTCCACACACTCCTCCTTGCAGACCTCCTGGATGTTGAGACTATGGCAGGTTGTAGAGCAGGACTTGGTGCATTCACTGTACTGCATCCCAAGTGGACACTTGGGGACTGTACATGCAAAAACACATATTTAGATCACTGATGTAACTATATAGCTTGCTATTACTTTCAACAGACTGACCAACTTACAGCACCGGCTCTCCTCCAGCCAGCCCCGCAGAAGTATTCCATGGGCGTGGCATGTGCGGGCATACTCTAACAGGATTGGACAATAGCAGTCTTCCCCCTTCTTGTGGTTACAGTGACATGCCTCCTCCTGACACAGCAACAGGAACGCCTCCGGAGAGACCAGGTGGGCACAATGCAGAAAAACACTGGAGGTCTGCAACACACTACAGCTGGACAAAATCTACACAAACACACACAGACAGGTGCACACACACATACACACACACACACACACACACACACACAGACAGACAGAAACATACACAAACAATGTGAGCAATTAAGTTAAATAAAGGAAGGAGGAGAAATTGCATGATTTCAATAAAAAAAAGGGTTCTTTATACCCCAGTTGACAATGATGTTCATTTCTGTTTATCTTTAGTAGTTAAAGATTTTTGTAACTAAAACTAAAAATATGTTGAGAACCTAAAAAATACCTATCTTTTTGGTGGGTTATCAAATATTAGTATTCTTGTCTTGGCATGACTTGTCATGTCTTGTCAGCTCATGAGTGAGAAGGTTTAAAAATGAAAAAAAAAATATGCCAGTGACAATAAGAGCTATGACTGGCACCGTGCTAGAAAAAAGAATTTTGATGGGTTAAAGACCATAAACTCAACAGCAAATAGAGAGACAAACGCCTGTAAAGAAATGTTGAAATTATTAAACAAAATACTTTAATATATCTGCAAAGATTTCTTTAGTTACTAAATGAATATTCTCAGACTGAAAGAGAAGATGATGTCATCCAGTGGTTTCACACTAGCAGGTAGTTTTTATTGCTTTCTCACATGAGGGTGTTGTTGTGGTGCAAAATGTTCTTGCTAAAACTGGGTGATCTTTTCATACCAGCACACCCACCACATCTACATTTTACACATTACATAACTGCACCCACACCTGTCAGATCTACTGGCTTACCAGCTGTTCGCTTTTTGAGAGATTGGGGTCTTTTCCCCATTGGAGCATAATGGCCCTGAAAGTCATATGCTATATACTGTGTACGTAAGCCCATTCCCACCAAGAAAAAAAAATGATGGTATGACAAAAATTAAATTTCTAGTGGTAAATCAAAATTAGGAGACAGAAGTTAAGAGTCTGACTTGCTTAGTCATAATTATATGGTGCTAAGTCAAATGTTTGACACAATTAGGGGATTTCAACAATTGTGCCATAGAACCACACCGTTTTTACATATTACAGGATGTCCAAAATTTTCACTATCACCTACTTTTGACTTAATATACATCACCAGTAAAACTTACCAAGTCAAAGTATGACTTACAAAGTCAACATTATGACAAACTAGACAGCGAGAAATACTGTATGCAGTGAAACATGGACATGCTTGTTTAGTAAGTATAAGTGAGCTGTGGTTGACCATCGCTAAAAAAAAAAAAACCCTTTGAATGCCAAATGCTTTAACATCAGTCGCTCAGACCCTGCCATGCCTTACATTGTGTCTATCTTTACTTGTGCTGAATAATGGTATTATATTATGAAGAGACGCTTATGTACATTTTTACAACTGTTTGCCTACATATCCAATTTAATGAAATCCTTACAGATGTCCTAACACATGCATGTGCGCACACACGTGTGCTTGTGAACTGTGCTCTCACCAGTGAAGTCTCTTTTGTGGAGTTACAGGTCTGGCTGGGATTTGAGACCCGTCGACATGACTGATCAGCCCCCTTCACTGCCCATGAATTTGCAAAGTCGTAACTGTCCGCTGTTAGGAATCCTGAAAATACACACATACACACACACAGAAATGCACACACGAGTTGATAGATTTCTCCTTAATCTCATCCTACCACCACTGTTTCTCTTGCTTTCTTTTACCTTGTTATCTTTTCCTGTGCTAAGTTGCTACTCTTCCTGTTGATGACTGCTGGTGACCCACATCATTTCCTACATTCCAGTAATAATGGACCCTCCCTAGTTCCTCCTCACTCTCAAACATCCACATATTCCACATACGCACAGTTAAAGATTTTTGAGTGTACACGTTTCCCTGCATGCACCTACCCTCTTGGGCGGTATATTCATCAGCTGATACAGAGTTGAAGTTTCCACAGAGGCCACAGGTGCGGTTGGCATGGTGCTTGGTCAGTGTCAAGGCAATGTTGGCTGCATTATCAATAGTAACAGTGAAGCCATACTCCTCACTCCAGAGCTTATAAAAGCCAAGCTCAGAACCCACAAACACAGCGTGAGATGCATGGGGCAGAGGAAGTCTACAGAAAAGGAGACACACATCAATCTTCAAACTTATGGGGTGATTCTTTCTGTAATAAGTCAACATGAACACACACAGTTAGCTGATGATTTTTGCATGACAATTTAAATATTCTATTCCTCTACCTTTTTTCTCCTTGTGTGAGCCGACCATCTACAGACAGGTGCAACTCGAAGGCGTCTCCCAGAAACAGAGTGACTCCTGTTCTTTTACCATTGACAAAATCACCTGCAAATCCACAACACATTTTTTTTTTTTACCATAATGAGACTGCTACATCAAACCAAAACTGAAAAAGGCAAAACTTCACTTTGAGACTGCATAAAATTAAAAGTAGGCGTAAATAAGCAAACTGTTTTGATAGTCTGATATATTGCTAAAAGTACATACACTGTTTTAGCACACATATCACTGTGAGTATCAAACCTGTGCACTATGCACTACACACTGAACTGCACAGGATGAGCATCAGACACAATTAGAATTAAAATCTGTTTGTTTTTTTATTGAATTGTCTGAGTATGACTCACCCAGAAGTGTGAAGGAGTGATGGTTGCAGTCCCCAGCCAGTAGGTAGCTGCAGTCTCCAGGAAACTCATATAAAACTCCATCAAACGTGTGAACGTGGTGTCTTCCGAACAGACTGCATCGCCCTGTCATACCTGCCACACAAGCTGGACACACACAAAATATACCAATATGCAACAGACTGTTGAAACAGGACTAGAGGAGATCTGATATGAAATTATTCAAGTATCAATAGTCTATAAGACAGCGATACTTTTGTGTGCAAAGATCAAAAAGAATCTGGACATCCTCTGATATGACACTCACCTGTCAGATGCAGGAGAACCCATATTTCTTGCAAATACCTCCTCATACGTACCTGAAACACACACATAAATATGCTCTCCATGATCACCATCACCTACACCATCATCAACATCCTCCTCTAATGTCTAAATATCACATGGCCTGTTTCATAAACTTCTTTCTGCTGTTCAAAATCCACTTAGTCCTACCTCCATGGCTCCAGGGTCAGTTAATTCACAGAGCTGCAAAGAAAAGGCACACAGAAAATCCAAAAGCTGCACGTTCAGACCTCACAGTCAGGACATGATGATATAATGTGATGGTCTGTGTCAAACACAAGTTAGACCGAGAAGAAGGTCAAACACACAGCCACTCAACCCCTGGAAGCTCTATTTTATAGCAAAGAACGTACCCACACCCAGCTTTCATTGGCTTTCCCTAAAGGTCCCTCCCCTCGCCAGGTTATGTCAAGAAGGGCAGAATATCTTTTAGTCTGAAACCATCAAACAGATTCAGCAGGACAATACCAGGATGTGCCCACTGATCCCCTGGCTGAGTGATTAGTCTACACTTGCATATCTGTATCGGCGCCAACCCAAACAAGTCTTGAGAATAACACACTTACTGGAGATATCTCACGCAATAACACTGCTTTGTTGGTGCCACATGGACAAACACTTGACTAAGCTGCGCCAATAATACACACACACACACACATATAAACACACACACTGGGAACGTGTACGGATCAACACTCTCAAGTGCAAACGTCACCGATCATCTGGAAAAAAGGACAACGACAGAGGAGAGAATAACATCTCATCACACATTTTCAAACACAAACATTCACAATTAGTGTCACCATCTTTTATATCTGTAACCACTAAAATCTCTGTGTTGTGTGTCCAAATAAATTCCTATCCAATTTTGGTACCATTTGGCTACAGCATGCTTTGTTTAAATTACTTTAAGGCCCCTGCATACTCTCACATGCATTATCAGTTATTGTGGCTAATCAGTCTTCTCCTCAGGTCAACATCGAGTTAAGCTTTGTTGTAACCAAGTTCAATATACAAATAACTATGATACAGATATAAGTTGGTCTGCCCTGACAACAAATCTAACCAGAGAGTAAGAATGTATGTCATTCAAGCACAGTCTGTACACATCCACATAGTCCTGAAAAGAGATCTAATCATGCATATTAGGAGAAAACACCTGCAGTGGTGGCCCATGGGTGTGTAGGTAATTTAAGGCCCCGAACAGCCAAGGCAAACACACACAAGTGATTTTAATTACTCTGCCTGAATAACACATGTTGAGTGAAACACATTTCATTAATGATTGGCTCAGTTCCATCAAGTGTCCCTGTAAGCCAATGCCAGTGAGCCACCAGGCACAATACCAGGCCTCTGGAATGAGCTCACCTAAACGGTGAGCTTGTTTTTTATCTGCACCTGTGCTTTTCCTGCTATGACATGTCAAAATGTCTTCCATGACAAACAAAACTGTGACCTCTTCTCAAGACTGTTTCAGTATGTACAGACTGTGGTTAATTGACTTGATTGTTGCATCTGAAAGGAAGGGACAAATTTCACCTCATGTAATTCCCTTCTTAGGAATTACCCTCCACCCATCTTCAACCTGAGCCGAGGCCTAATCAGACAAAATAACTGAAAACACCTGCAGGGCCTTTAAAATGTTTTAGTAAAAACATGTCTGTTTAATGCAGTTTTAAATGGTTGTAATCGTGGCTGGTCATGCAGTTCCACTCACGTCTCTCTTGCTTTCTAACAGGCCAGCAGGTCTACAGGTACAAATGTTAGTGCGTCATTGATAAAGGGTCGTGGATTTCCAACTGTCTATTCTGTAGTTTAAAATGGTAATAAAGCCATTAATAAAGTGGGTTTTGTACTTAGTAATAAGCCATCAGCAAAAGTAAAGGATTCATATGTAAGTATAAATGGTAATGAGTAATAAATATAGTTTTTTTTTCTCTTTACAACAATCTTTCAAGTCTGGTTCCCACAGGGTTAAGGTTCTTAAAAATGACTTATAACGGAACTATTCAATGTTAGTTAATCATTGATTAACAATTAATAAAGCACATATTTACAATCCAAATAAACCCTTTATAACCATTTATTAGAAGGTATGGCCCAATAATCCCAATAATATATATTTATGTATGTATAGATAGATATATATCACTGTGGATCTAAAGTGTGATGCAGCATTTACAGACAACAAAGACAACAAAACCTACACCACATGCAGAAGCCAAGATAAGTAATACTACAACTTGTAGAACTGGTGTTTTTAGCAAAGTGAGGCTGACCACGGTGTGTGGGTGTGTACATCATGTGCTGTCTGGGAGATACGTTGCTCGCGAGGACATGCTCGCGCGCCGTGTTCATTCACGTACAGTATATTCAATCCGCGAACGCGCTTTTCTTATTCTGGGAGAATTACGTCATCGCACTGCCCAGGGTGCTGCAGGAACTCGCGGCCACAGAGCCCACGGCAGGCTGCCGTCCAGTGCATCGTTGTGCCACTGTGTGCAGGAAAGACATAGGTTCCCCTTGGCTATGAGAGTTACAGGCTACAGTTAGAAAAAGAGGTAAGATAATCCAAGGCTACTTTAAAGACACGTAGTGCCTAATGCTACAAGGAGATATTTAGAAATAAATACACGTACAATAAAAGTTAAAAATTCCTACTGAGTATCACAAATGCTATTGAAAGCCCCTATATAGAGATATGAGGACGATTACTGCGATGGAAACGCTACAAAGAATATCAACCTCGTTACATCACTGAAAAGTCCCACAAAAAAAACCGACAGGAAAAGTAAAAAAAAATTTAAATTAAAAAAAAAAAAAAAAAAAACACGTTTTGATTTTTAACACAAAATCAAAATTTAGAGCTGCTTAAAAAAAACAAACAAAATGGAAAGCAATGTTTCAAAGAAGAAGAAAGAAAGACAGAGCTACAGGAAGCTCTGCCTTTGCAGTTCTCTGTGGAGGCGGACCACTACAGGCGCGCAGAGCACGACGCGCGTATCAGTGCCGGCGGCGCGTCGGCAAAATAACCTCATTCCACACACTGCATGTTATTTAGAAGGTCTCCTCTTCTATTCTACCGTCGGCTTGGATCGGTGGTACCAGCGCAAGTGTGATCCGCAGCTCAAGTAGCTACCGCCATGGCTGCGCTGTCGGGAGGAGAGATGTGCATCAAATACCTGATGTTTGCCTTCAACCTGGTGTTCTGGGTGAGTTGCGAGCGAGAAAACGTAGTGTTCTCACAGAAAAAAATGCACATCCAGTCTGTGTCTGTCGTGTGTGTGTGTGTGTGTGTGTGTGTGTGTGTGTGTGTGGACGTGTGTGAGCTTTGCGTGCATGCACATTCGCGTGAGAGCAGGTTACTATAGTGAGTGAAATTATACGGTGTCCCAGAAGCGGAGTCGTGCCGAGCACTCGCTCAGAGCCCGGGGCTACTTATCGCAGTTTATTCCGAGCAGCCCCTCGCATGATTTTGGCTCCGGCCGCCACCAAACACAAAGTGTCCCGATGCTCGTGGAGACTGAGCGGGCTGGAAGAATAATCCCCAGTGGCCAAGTGACCCAGTTCCATCGCGCAGACTACACTCTGGAGTTTGCGCGCACGGCATTTTAATAATCGCAGTGGGGAGGGGGTGGCTTTATTGTGGTGGAGAATTTGACTGATATAACAATAATTATTAAGACTTCTGCTCCGTCACGTGATGCGAAGAGTTGCGCATGTCAGGCAGCCAGCCTGTGTTTGTATGCGTGTGTGAGAAGGAATCCTGGAAATCCCACATAGGCTATTTGTGTTCTACTAAGCCTGCAAGGGGTGTCATGCTGTGTCCGTCTGTTTGTGATGTGTGTGTGTGTGTGTGTGTGTGTGTGTGTGTGTGTGTGTTTTTTTTTCAAGTGGATGTTTTGCCCTTTTATGAACGTTTCTAATCTGTGCAGCTATACATAGACAAGGATAACCATTCATTATAGGGCAGAGAGGGGTTTCCCACAGGGTGTGTGTATGTGAGAATGAGAGAGAAATGAGCCACAAAAACAATCAAAGGACTCCAATAGGCAAAAAGTCACTGAGTTAATCAATTACAGAAAAATGCTGTTTCAGTGATAACTCTTTAACGATCGACAGTTTCTAGTCTGTCAATTTAAAGTCAATACAAAGCTTGCTAGAAAGTCACATCGTCATGAAGTGTGGATTTTCCCCTTTTGAGATGAATTAAGCAAGATCTGAAGATGTGACACACTTTAGTCACATCCTGTTCATGGAGCCACAAGTCACATGACACACATATCAGATTACAGCTCAGTCTGGGCACAAAAAGAGTTCCCATGTCCAGCTTTTTGTCAGTGCATCAACCTTGTGCACAAACCTCTCCTAATAATAATGGCTTCCGGGAGAAGAAAAGGGAATTAGTCATATTTGAGAGTAGCCTACTAACTACAGTCGCACACAGTTCAGACACCAGAGCCATACATTTGCTGCTATGCAGCTTGTTTGGAAAGCGTTTTATGTCAATGTGACTGAACTGAGCCTTCTGTGCTGCTATCTCCCAGATCATAAAACCCTGTATGCCCACGATTGCACCCATGCACTAGTTGTAGACACAGACACTGTACATGCATGAACAGGGAACAAGAAGGAACAGAGGCAGGAATTATTATCACGTACACATTGAAGGTCAGATTCCCAAGTAACACTATTCCTCTTGCCACTCCCCCACTTATATGATCAGATGATTGTATGAAGGTGTGGCACTGAGAGCGTATTTCCTTTCCACCATTTTTGAAAAAAACTACGTTATGCTTTTGCTTCCTCCCAAGAAGAAGTTGGTTATTAAACACTCATAGTGGTACGGTGTGTAGACTGAATCAACATGACTGTCACTGGAGGAATCAAGTGTTTGAAATATCTCATGTTTGTTTTCAACTTTTTCTTTTGGGTAAGTGTACTTTACTTTTTGCTGTATGTTATTGTGTTGTGCGTGTTCGAGTGTGTGTGTGTGTGTGTGTGTGTGTGTGAGAGAGAGAGAGAGAGACAGAGAGAGAGAGGTGGAAAAACGTCCTCAACCAGTATTATCAGATTTGCATGTTTCTGGTTTGCTCTAATTCACCATTTTGCAGTGGAACATAACAAATTATACAACAGAAAGCGTACACAGAAAAATAGTCGAATGAACGATAGACTATAAAACAGAAACACAAGCGCACACGCCCCTTTAATAAAAGAGCCATCTTGCACTGAAGTGCTCATAGTTAAAAATTCACTGACCTGTCTGTCCTCACAAGGCTTGTAAGTTAGTGACTGTGCTTGCACATTACACAATATGGCACCATGCACAGACAGTTATGACGTAAAGAATGGAATTTCATGCTAATCTGTTTACAGATTAGTGTTGCAGAGTATAACAGGCATTCATAATAACATACACACAGCTATGTGTTGTTAGATTCACATGCAACTTAATATTAAATATGTGTTGATGAATAAGGAAATATCTGAACATAAAAATGCAAAGGAACCTTATTTTTTCCTCTCGTCTCTCTCTTCTCTGATTGTGAGACTGGTAATTGTTTCCAAGGTGGACGCATGTACAAATACTGCACACAGACACACCCACATGTACACGTTCACGTTGTACACCATAACATGCTCACTATCAGTGTATGTCGAACCACTGCAGTATTAAGATCAGACTGGTCAGGAGTTACAAATGTCTGTTAGCTGCTGCGGTTGTCTCTCTGCAATCTGTCCAATGTCCCCCAAGTATTATCTCTATCAAGAGTTGAAAAGCTGGGTGTAATTTTCGGTGAGTTTATTAGAAAAGTGATGCTGCAGAGGTATTGAACCGTGATGTGCGTAGATAAATACCAGCGTTGGTTCTACTGATATACAGCAGAACAACAGGGACAATAGCCACATGAAGCCAGAAAAGCAATTTACCCCAGAGGAGACTAGACATAAGTGAAGATTTGGATATGACATGAGGGACTGCAGAAACCTCTTCCTTGACTGAAAACTGAACAGAAAAACTTTAAGGATGAGACTTGGGGAAGGATTCCAGATGGGGCCCGTCAATGCAAATTTGAAATGACATGTGGAAGCAGCCAAGTTTTAAATTCTGAAAGCAATGAGATAATTGTGAACTGTAGTGGTAAAATAATAATCAGCCGACTAAGTTGACAAGAGGGAAATATGCATTTATATGGAAAGGGCAGATGTATGAAACATGTCTGAACTTTTACTGAGCAAACAGTGTGCAGCATGCATGGACTACTTAAATAACTAATTGCAGTACTGTCTGTAAAAATATATATGTTTGTTTTTTTTCCAGCTTGCAGGCACTGCTGTCTTTGCTATAGGCCTTTGGCTAAGATTAGACCCAAAGACCAAAGGCCTGTTTGAAGGATCAGACTCTCCGTATGTGTTTTACACAGGTAAGACGCTTTCAGTCCTTGTGCACGAACATTTTCCATTAACATTTAAGCAAAGTTTATGTGTGCTCTGTAAAACACTAAGTATTCTTGTATGCATCTTTTATATAAATATACATATTGTGTGTGTTCAGGTGTATATATCCTGATAGCAGCTGGAGCACTGATGATGGTGGTGGGTTTTCTGGGATGTTGTGGGGCCATCCAGGAGTCCCCCTGTATGCTGGGACTGGTTCGTACCACTTTTTTTAATTCTTCATGGAACTCTACCTTCTGGTTTTATTAATTTCTATTCACTTACAGAAACTAGCAAAATTCAAACTCTTGAAAACCAACAGTTTCTTTTTACATGTCAAGGTCTTCTTGTAGAGATCTCACTCAGCAGCACTTGGACTTGTTATCTCAATTTAGCAAGTGTGGATTGTAGAGTGACCTTGGGCGCACTAAGAAATACAAAATGTCTGCCTTCATCATTGTTTACTGAACAGTGTCAAGGCCAGAGAAGAGTGTCTGTACTTGTTCTTGCACTACCTCCCTCCCTCCCTCTCTACTGCCCTGTCTGGTCCTAATCTTCTTGTACTAAATCTCTCAGGAGGAGGAGCGTATGTAAATTGGGTTCAGCTACACTCAAATGACCTTACGTGTTCACACATGCACAAAAAAGACATGGGCACATGAATGCTCAGAGGCACACATTCGCACAGTGAGCTGAGTTTAATTTTGTCTTTCCTCGACGCAGTTCTTCTTCTTCCTGCTTATAATATTTGCCATTGAGGTTGCAGCCGGAATCTGGGTATTTTCCAACCAAAGCAAGGTAATGTACTACTTTATCAGTATGTTCCATTGATATTTAATCTGTATAACACCTTTCAAGAAAGTTACATGTACTTTACATAGATAATGAAGTACATTAGAAGCACTACAATAAGAAAAAGCACCAGGTAGAAAAAAATACAAGCTAAAAAATGAAATTAACCACCAAATGACAAGTACAGCCACGGAAAACAAAGTAAGTGAAATAACTGAAAATGTTGCTGTAAGGATTAAAAGGGCGTTATGAACATATGTTACATTTGTCTGCTTTAGTGATGTATATTAAATAATTCTTCCTTGCTGCTATGTTGCAGGTGGTGAATGACATCACAACATTTTACATGCAGACCTACAACAACTTCAAGGCAACAAAGGATGAACGCCTCAGAGAGACACTGCGGGTGATTCAAACCGGGGTGAGCCCTTTCTGCTCCATTTCTGTCTCTTTCTGACTCAGACTGAATAATTCTAATTGGATTTGACTCAGATTTTATCTAAGGAATCTGGCATAAAAGGTATTTTCAAGTGAATGCAATGCTTTTACATGGGACTTTTCAAAACTGACCACAAGATATCCATAATGTTTATGATGACAGAGTGTCAATTCAGCATAATTAACTTAAAAGAAAGTTTTTTGCGGGCATTAGATTAGAATATCGATACCACTCTCGTGTCTGTGCATAAAGAGTACAGCTAGAGATGGGAGGTGCTTAGCCTAGCTTAGCATAAAAACTTCAAGTAGGTGGAAACAACTCCCCCAAGGACAAAAACATGCCACCCATCTCCTTTAAAGCTCATGTTGTATCTCGTTTAATTGTTTAATTTTTGCAGAAACACAAACAGAAACAATTTGTCCTCTAAGTATTTCCTGATGAATAATAGCTTATACCTGCATCAAGTATGTCTGTGCAGTATTTCCACTGGTTGCCTGGCAACCTCAATCTTACCACAAGACTTTCGAAACTAAAGTTTGAACCAAAGTGTTGAACTATTTCTTTCACAGGAATACTTGTAGTAAGAGATATATGTTTTCCTTCTGCAAGTCATCTTATTCTCTAAAGGTATGATTTTGTATGTTTATAGCTGAACTGCTGCGGTCCAACTGGTACTGTAGCAGATACTGCCAAAGAAACCTGTCCCCAGGGAGAGCCGCTTGAAGTGCTCATTACTAAGGTACAACAACCCTGAATGTATGTATAGATTGGATGCCAACACTGGCAGGTACTTTAGTCAAGAAAGAGAGAAAGAAAAATATGTTTCAAGCTGGGAGACGACCCATAGATCTAAAAGAAGTCAGATATCCTTAAGCTGTGAGAGCCGGGGCAATTACTGTATGTCAAATACATAATGATGGTCTGACGTGTGTCAAGGGTTTATCAGTCTTCCTTTTGCAGACTAATTTCCTCAGTCTCTTTGCAGTGTTACCATGGCAACAATGGTTTACTGGCGCCTGCATGCTCTCAGGCTGTCTGTTATATGCGCCATACCACAAGTCACGTTCAGCATAGGTTTAGAGAGAAAGTTGAAAAGAATCATGCATGTCTTCTGCAGAGCTGTCCTGACGCCATTGATGAGGTATTTGACTCAAAACTTCACATCATAGGAGGAGTGGGCATCACCATTGGTGTTGTTATGGTAAGTGTGTGATTTGTTTAACTGTAATTCATCAAATTTCAATGTCTGCTGCCACGGAAGATGAAAACAGTAAAGACATGAACCTATACAAACACAAGTAATATACTTATTCCTATCTCTTTCAGGTGTTTGGGATGATCTTTAGCATGCTCTTGTGCTGTGCCATCAGGAAGTCTCGGGAGGTGGTGTGACACCCTTTATCACATCCCAAAGTCCTTGTTAATGTTGCATGATGTCATTCATAGGGTCACAGACTCTCCACTGCCAATACAAACACTGCTTGTTCAAGGGGGATAACCTAAGCTACGCTGGGTGCAGTTATTTCTGATTATTACATTATTCTTCAGTTCTAACTGTACTGTTGATACTTAGGCCCCTCTTCCTGGACTAGATAGATGTGATGTGGTTATTAGGCCCAACTACAGAATGGATTTCATCTGTGAATCAGTGGCAATGTAGTACAGAAATGTGTCACTTGTGGTCATTTAATTGAAATTAGTGTTTGTTAACTGCTAAATATCTAAACAAAAGATCATATTATTGTATACTGATCACATTTCTATTGCTACCACTCGGGGTCACATACTGGCAAGAAGAGTCAGGGTCCAGAGCCAAAATAAAGGCAACCACCACCACTTCAGCACAATACAGCAGTAGCCAATGAAATTCTACAATTTTTCTTTCCTACAACACTGAAGTCAAACCATGGTGACTAGTAGCCAATTGAATGCCAAACTGCAAACTGCAGTGACTGCGGTTTTTCCCAGCTTGGTATTAGAGTAGCATCTCGGTTCCTTCATTGTAATAACATTTTTTTTATTCCTTTCCTTTTATTCTCCATCCCCTAATTTGCCCTTGTTTAAAACGCCTTTAATTTTTTGTCACATTTTGTAAATGTGTTGTTTTTTTTATTTGCAAAACATTTATCTTAGATGGTTAAATGTTATGTGTAGTTTGATTATATATTTTATAATGTCCTATCATTTTACAGAGAATGGGCTGATTTATATGACGTGCACTATGTTTCACAGAGACAAAAATTAATGAGAGCCAAATAAACCAAAATGTACTAAGTCAACTCTGAGATTATTATAGTATGGCATGCAATCACTCAAGTAAACAAAGTCCAACAGACAAATTAAATTGACTCTGTTTGACATGTTACATTATGCTGTGTAAGATATCAGGGGCATGCAAGGGTTAGCAGGGTGTGGGTGCCTTGATAAAACTGAAAACAACATTCAGGTTCTTTTCCTTGTGCGCAATGGAAAAAAAACATTCTGAATACTTCCCTAGCTTTCCACACTTTGATATTTGTGACCATCAAGTGTGACTCATGTAAATTCCTGTAGAGTCACACTTCAAAGCAGAAACAAAGCCAAGAACTGCCTTTGTTTCTGGTATACCCCCAATCATAATTAATTTACGGAAAATTTGTGTTCAAAACTAGTTGCACACATTCATTACAGTAAAAAGTACACATTTATGTATGGTAGTGAGTCTAGTTAATGTTTAATGACTATTTCCCCAAAAACAGGTGAGAGTAGACTTAGCATTCCTCTGATTATAGCACAGGGAAGCACACTTTGATTTAGCTGTTGACAACCTTGTGTTGCTGTTCAGATGCCCCAACCCCATTATGGAGATAACATTGATTTTAAAAAGGAGTGTGTATATTTGTGAGGTGATGTGTCCATGTTGTTCAGTGTGTATGCTTATACTGTTCTATAACAATGTTTACTGACCAAAGGAAGAGGGCAGGAAAACTGAGATAAGGAAGAGAAGTGTTAAAAAAAAAAAAAGAACCATAATGAGAAGTCCAGAGGAAACAGGCCAACATCAACACTTACACTCACTTTACTTAAAATTAACACAAATTATTTGATAACAACTGCGTATTCTGTACTATACAGAGATTAACACTAAGTCTTTTTCTTTTTACTGTTACTGTCAAACCTAGCCTTGATTCAAGACAGAATGGTACAGAACCTTAAAATTTTATTGGCATATACACTGGATTACAAAACAGTACTGCCATGAAATGTAATTTACTACCTCTGTAGGAGTGCAAAACACTTGCATTACAAATAAATAGATTACAAATATATTGCAGTGAGACAAACGAATACTGCTGTAGCAACCTGCAATAAATTTCAAATTATTTCCCCCAACTTTTGAATGACACCTTAATAAGAAGAAATATGTTTACGGTTTTCATCACAGGATACAATATAATCTCACTCCTCAGCCTCATCCTCTGTGCCCTCCCAGGAAATGTTTGGGAGTCTATGTGACTGTGTGTGTAAGGCAGTGTGTGTACACAGCACAGCGTCCACCCGGAGAAGACTTGTGACACACTGCAGCACAGCCAGAAGCAGCTGATATTTAAAAGAGACAGATTCAAGGCCCGACTCCAACATAAAAACTTTTGATGACAAGTCAGCCTTTCTACAACAAGGCATGCTTAGTTTATCATCCTTTACAGTATATTCACTAGTACCACAACACTGTCTGAGGCTTATGTTGTGTTCTTGTTTGCACTGGGGGCTGAAAGTGTGGGAATGAGTCGGAATAAAACTCAGGATCCTGGCCTGAATCTGCAGGAAACGCTGTGGACTGTGGAAGTAAATCTGCCGGGGCACACTTAGTAGGGCATTTGCCAAGAGCTGGGAAACAGCAGGGATACCCATATTTGTGCCACCAGAAACTGGGTGACTGCGGCCATGTTGTAACAGGGCATGACTTAGGAGAAACTCAAATGTCCCACCAGCAGGTATAACACAGCCTGGCTCCAACACACCCTGTTGGAAGGGAGTTGCATTGGAGGAAGTGTAGGCGGTTTTATCAGAATGATCATCTGTATATAAAGATGTGCTTTTGTACGACTGCGAGGTCTTTTCTGAAGCTGTAGTTGGAGTCATACCCGTGGGCTTGCAAGTTGTAAGTAGCATGCGGATAGCATCTTGAATTGCACATGCATACTGGTCTGTTTGCCCTTCCCCTGGGCCACAAATGACCAGACTACAGGGACTGATCATGACCCTTTCCGCTAAATCATGGAAAGCCACATGGACATATCTGTGAAAGAGATAAAAGAGTTCAATTTTGATTTCCATGAATGAAACCAGATGAAGAAAACAGTGATAATAAAAGCCTTGTGATGTTTGCAAGTGTATTTCTTTGTTTGCTTTATGTATCTCTGTGACTCTATATGTATATGAGTGAGAAAGAGCGACACTTTATCATACCTATGGACTCCCAGTAGTATTGGGCGGCAGAAGGTCAGAGTAGCAACATTCAAGGGTTCAATCATCCAGCAGTCGGAGACAGGTTTGGTCCCACTTAGCTGGGCAAAGAGAGATAGCTCATCTTCACTTATACACTCCACAACACACATCTCTGCCTGTGCAGCTAAGGCCAGGACAGAAGCAGACTGTTTAACTGCAGACAGAAGCACAGAGACACCCAAACACTGTAGGTTTGCAATAGCACATTCTAGTGACCTTTCTGACCAGGCACTTAACTCCACAATACTTTTCTCTTTCCTTGAATTGTCCTCCATCACATGGCCTCCACATCCCACTTCAAGCACATCTCCTGCACTGAGCAATTTTGGCTGCAGGTACCTGGTGAAAACTACAGCTTTTACTGGCTGGTGGTCAGTCTGAGGGCAGGGCATAGCAAAGTCCCTGTGAATGACCTGCCCCTCAATCAAACGTGAACAGCTAATAGGGAAGCCTGAGACAGGTGTATGCAGTGCAGGGAAGTTGTCAATTACAAACTGAAGTGCTGAGGAAGGTAGGTCATTTTTAAAGTGCTTAAGCAGTTCACAGGTGAAGTTGCCTATGAAGTCACAGTGGGTGTGACCAAGACGAGTGTGAAAGAATGACACTAGCAGTTTTTGAACACAGTGACTGTTTGTGTGACCTGGTGACTGTGCTTTTGCGAAATCCTCCCACGAAACACAGAATCCATAAGGAACAACTCCTATAGCAATGAGATCCTTCACTTCCTCCAATACAAATACCAGCAGTTCATCAGCCAAGCGCCTGGCAGTGGCAGCCTCTGCTGCTTTCCTGGAGTTGTAAGTGTGTGACACATTAGGCTCCTTGCAGGCGAGTGTATGAATCATCCGTAGTAATGACGCCAGCAGTAGGATAAAGGTCTTGGATCCATCGCCTGTTACAGTGCTATGCTTCCAGACACAGTCGACCACCATCCTAAAAGGAGGAACACACAAATACAATACAAACACAAATGACACAAGATAAATATCATCACAGTGAAAGCGTAAATGTTTTTGTGTTACCTAGCGAGTGGATGCTCAAGTTTCAGTGCTGTCAGAATGCGGGTCCCACTGCGGCTCAACATAGCCTGTCCTGTGTCTCGGGTGAACAGCACCTGTCCTCCCTCTGGGCCAAAACTGCGGAGAACAACTGCCTCCAGTACACATACTGTCTGCAGGACATCCTTGAGGTGAACATGCTCCACCGGCAGCTTCCTCACACCCTGGAAGGCACACAGGCTCAGATTTAAAAGAGGCAAGGGTTTAAACTGTCAACTGCAAGAAAAAAAATAAATAAATAAATTTAAAAAAACCAACTTCTTACATTTTTTTTCATACAATCAACAAACCCAGGATTTTTTACTCACTCTTTGGATTCAGTGTTACATTCAACGTCCAAATATAACATGGCTCATCATGTGAAACTCAACATAACAGAGGCATTCAAATGTTATTGGCTCAAAATGTCCAAAAGTTGGCATAACTGAAAACCTAGAACTGTGTTTAATCACCATTTGATGCTAGACCGATGTGTATTTAGGATCTTCGCTTATATTTTAAGAACCACGTTCTCCGTCTCACACACAAGCAACAACAGTAAACATACTGAGAATGCATTACTCATGATAAATACTTTCTACAGTAATATCTGTTCACAGCATAATATGGTATATCTACTATATACTATCTAAACAATATATCATCTTTATCATGCTGTAATATATTATTCAATATAGCATAAATGTGGCAGACACACTTTATTTACGGTATATAATGTGTTGCTTGCATGATTACAATGTGTGACAATTCAATGAAAGCATGCTATGGAAATCTGAACGAAGAATTGCACATTACACTTTCATTTAGCTTCAGCGGGTCTACAAATTAGCACAGACTCTGGCTAAAAACCTTACAATGTTGTTCTATTATACTTATATATTTCAGTGCAGTTACAGTACTTACTTAGAAAACTGTGATTACGACTAACCATAGACTGTAAGCTACGTAGATCTCGCTAGCATCTGCTAGCTAGGCAGCTAGCTAAATTCTAACGCTAACGAGTCCATTCTGGACTCAAGTGAGCTTTATTTATTACAAAGCCTTGAAATGAACGCATCGTCAGATAACCCGAAACAACCGGTTCTTCTCCATGTACGAAATGCTTAAATCTGAGAGAACTCACCATCAGTCCAGCGGGAACGCTTTCCTCTGTATCCTAGAGACGAGGCTTCTTCTGTGGTTCGTCGTGGAGATTCAATTTATTTTACTGCCACCGAGCGTGTGGAGGTATAGATTGTTTTTCTATCCCTAAAACCAATCGCATTGTTGTACATTGTTATACTGTATAAGTAAATGAACGGGGCTTCTTCTTTGCTTTCCATATATTTTTCCTTTTAACATGCACGTGTGAAAGTATCACATAACGTTTGTTTGTGATAATTATGATGTGAATATGTGCTTACTGCCGTGAGAATGTTATTTGACTGCGTGTGCCAGTCTGGATGTTCACATCACACGTCTTCCCCTACTATCTATGCCTGTACAGGGCTAATAAAAGTGCTGCTAGGTGTAGAAAAATAGCCTACATTAGAGAAATTGCAGCATGCTGAATTCCATATAACTACTTCATTTCAGGTTTAATGTGCATGTCGGTGACACTAGGTAATAGCCACAGATTAGCTATTAAAGTTTCTCATACCAACTTTGAACTGGGGAAGACTGGTGTCTGGTGCCACTGACCTTACTGCTGGAATAAACTCCAAAACAAAGTGTTTGTTTTACAAAGTGTGCTAGTGTGATGGCTACTTTGTCTGACTGAACTGTCCTGTTGCGATATGTAATTTGTTTTCATGTAGCCTATCTCTTGTAAAAGAGATCTTTATCTCAATGTGACCTCCTCAATCAATAAATAAAGCTTAACTGACTACAGACATAAATGTGCTGCAGCCAAAAAGTGGGATTTCCATCATGTCAGCTCAATATTTCAAAATGGTCTTAAGTCAACTGGCCGCCAAACTGTGTAACAAAAATGACAGAATTTTTTACTTTAAGGACTGATCTGAAATGTTTGTCCTAAGCAAAATAAATCCATCGAGTGTATATTTCTATGTCACCAACAGAGGTTATGTTGAGCTCCATCTTTCCCTGCCCGCCCTCCCACTTCCTTTCTTTCCCTCCTTCTGTACAGTATCTGTGTGTATCTCTGGTGCCTCAAGGTGAACAGGGCGGGGCCAGAACTTGATCTCTGTGTTGCTGCAGAAACCACATCCTAAGTTTCTAAATCAGGCAACATCATCTATACATAGACAATATGAGACAGTTCTGCAGCTACTGCGAGATGTACAGATGCACGCACACCAACACACACACAGAGCTGTACACTCTGAATGTAAATGTCCTCTATCGCTGAACTCTCAATATGCTAACGAGCCTTTAAAAAGCCATGTCACTACACCAATGAATATGCATCAGTGGCCCAGTGAGGGTGACCTGTAGGGACGGGACAGAGGTCGCAAAAGGAGGGGGGTGAGAAAAAAGGACCAGCGGTCCCTCGAGACCTGAATGGCCAGAAAGGTACACATTCAGCCCAACACGTAACATACACACATACACACACACGGAAGCTACACAAGATGACCAAGCTGCAATTGCCACCTATCCCAACGCCAACTCTACCCTCCCTCTCTCTTTCTCTCCCTCTTGATCCCGCTTTCACACACCTGCACCGCTCTTGTTGATGTCTAAGAACTGGTGAGACACAAAAACAAAAGGGCAACGCACTCACATTACGACACTTGCTGTACCTCACTGTTTTCATCCACCTCTCTGGTTCTATCATTTTTTTCTTCTCCTCCTCTTCCCTCTGTAAGGAAAAGGAGTACATGTGAATCTGAACACTGCTGCTGAGACGACTGAATACAGGTATGTCTCTGGTACCATTTTTCCTCTTTTTTCATTCATCTATACAACTTTGATTTATTTCTCTCTTGAATGTGCTGACTGAATACTAACTGTGTGAACCCACGGATGCACAAAAGATTGTAAATATCATAAATTAGGTCTGTGCAGATCATTCTGTTATTTACTGAATATAGACTGTGCTAGAAAAACACAATCACCATGGGTAATTTGGTAATTTATAACTCCAGTTTCACTGATTTTCTTTTGTCTTCACTGAAAGATTACACGGTCCTCCGATGTCAAGCCATAAACAAGACTGTTTTTTTCTCTCAGTGTATTACATGACATTTTGGAGATACAGAGCTTTCATCTTCCAGTGACGGTACCATATGGTTGGGGGACCATATGGTGCAACTATCGCGTCATTCGTTATCACCTCTGAAGCAAAAATGAGAGAATGACGATAATTTATATATTTATTAATGTACGTAAACCATATTCGGATAATTACCATTTTGACAAGCTGATAATTGTACATTCTTTCTGTTTCATATTTGCATATTAAAAGATAAAATCTTTGAATTATTCACTTAGTTACACTTTCACAAAAGCACATCAGAATCTGAAATATTTTTAAAAATACATTACAACATGGTCAGTATCAGACAACCGTAACATGTTTTGGCCATCCCTTTGGATGTATCTTGAATTTTACTGTTTCCTCCTTCTGCTGTTAGTGTATCAATGAGGGTTTCTGTTTAAGCTCCTATCTTTTAAGGAAAAGTATCCTGAAAAAGCAGGATATTTAACAGTAACAGTTCGGTCTGCTTCTGTGTGAGATCACATCTGCTGATTCAGCCCAAGATACTCAATACCTGTGATGTCTGCAGAATACAAAATAACATATCAAAAACATTATTTCACTTGGGAGACAAGTCTCGGTTTTGAGACTTTTTTCTCATATAGTCTGTTAACCTGCACTGAACATGACCTTGGCACTATTATCAACTCTGGCAGCTCACTGTGGAACAGCAAAGGTCCACGCGTGATGCTTCAACTCTACCTCTCCCCTTCCTCTCCTCCTTCCCTCTCACCTCCATGTCAGTAGGTTTGGCAGAGACTGCGGTTTGCATATCCTGTGTTCAAGTGTTAGTGCCACACCAGCAGAAACAGGAGAAGTCATTTAACACTAATGGTCATACTTTGTCTATAAGCACATTATTGCCTCAAATACATCCTTCAGTGGAATTTATGGTAACTCTGCTTTGGTCTGTATGTGTTATTAGATGGATTGTTTAGATGGTTCCCCAGTTTAGTTTTTTGCACATATGGAGGGTGTTTACAAGTGTACCTGTTTCTTTTTTGTATAATAAGTAATAAGTAAAGTATAATGTTCTATATATTCTGCATTTTGGCATTTTTTTTTTAGGGCTGACTCACCTTTTCCTGCATCTCTGTTTCACAGCCAGTTTAATTCTGGTACCTCTGTCAATCATCAAATAATGACTGGGACCCGTCGAGCTGCCCCGGCTGCACCAGGCACCCCAGCTACCGCAACCCACTTGCCAAATGCAATAACCACCCCAGGCCAAAAACAATCTGGAGGCCACAGTCCCAACAAGTTCACGAGTGAACTGCGCAGTATCCACTGTGAGTTAGACACCTAACTAAATGTTCCTCCCCATGGATTAACGTTAATAATTATGACATAGAGTATATTTGGGAAACATATCCAAGCACCGGAGCCAGAGGATAATTTTGTAAGAATGTGAGACGGTAAAGTATACTTCATGGCAATTAGAGGGGAATAACACTGCTGTAGCCTTTGTTAAAGGAATATGAATGACACAGCAACTCAGCAACTCATACAATGTAAATTATTCTTAACAGTAGCATGTTGGAAATACTGGACTGAAGGTACTCAACTGAATGCACTGTGGGCCTGGCCCAAAACTCAAAGCTTTTTGAAGAGTTAAAGTAAGATTGCAGATATGTTCTTTGACAACTAAAATGATTGGATGTCAAATTATCCTAAGGAAGTAAAGGTGTTGAAAGTGTCTTGTTTTCAGGAACATGTGACTGAAAGAGGAAGGGTCACACTGCATACGAAAAGGCAAGACAAGTATTTGCTCATATGGGATAGACTATGTTTAAAAGTGCATACAGGACAGTTATCTCCCTGGTAGAAGTGCATTATCTTTTCGTTCTTCCTTATATTCCTTTTCATTAGTTCAGACATGCTAGACTTTTATATGCATACTGCTTGTAATGCTATGTGCATTTATATCAGAAAGTCAAAATTGCAAGTCATTAAAAATGTCATATTGGATTTAAATGAAAATCAAAATTGCAAGTCATTAAAAATGTCATCATGGATTTGACAAAGGGCAATACCTTACAATTTACTGTAATACAGTATAACATCACCACAAAATATGGACTAAAAATTACTACAGATTACAATTAACATCTCTCTGACAATAGCATTTATTACAGGAGTACTGGATTGGATCAAATTGCCTTTCCCTGATATTTTTTTCATGGCCTGTATACAGTATGTAGTGTTTTCAGACAGTGTCAAATGTCATATCTCTTACTTAAAAGCTAGTTAAGGGGAGATTTATGGTTAACATTTTTAACATTGAGTTGAAGTGGCTGACTAAGAGTGCATGTATGTTAATCATGTCTAATCTACTGTATGTGTGTGTGTTTCATGTGGATTTGCAGTGCCATCGTGGGCTGTTGCTGCCCTTTGTATCGTGATTTTGTGCGTGGTGCTGTCGTGTGCTGTGTGTTTATGGAAGAAGTGCTTGAAAAAGAAGGACAAGGACAAAGAAAAGGACAAGAAAACGGGAAAAGAGAAGAGCAGGGGAGGGTTTGACACCGAAATGGATGGAGGTTACAATGAGGTAGGCTACACACGCAAACACACACGCACGCACGCACGCACACACACACACACACACACAACCACACACACACACACAGACAAAGAGTCTCCCTCTCTCCTGCAGATGTATCGTCCTTCCAATGTATCACAGTCATGACATTCAGGTCACCCCGGACTAGTAAAACTGTCAGTGTGTGTTAGAACTAATGGATGTTTTTGTTTTCGCCAATGCTGTGGTTTAATTGAGGTCTGAGATTAGTTGTTTTGGAGTGTCATCAAAAATATAAGTTGCATTTAAACACATTGATGGTGTAAAATTTGCCTGTCCCTTTTAAACAACAAATAAACATTATGGTCACATTATCTTTGTTTAATTGCCTCTGCCTGTATAATACTATACAATATACTGTAGGAACACAGCAAAAATAGCTGCTCCAACATATTTTGAGACAGAAGGTTTTCATAGATTACTGTATGTTGTGTGTATGTGTGTCTCTGTGTGTGCAGCCGCTGAAAGATGAAGGTAACAAAGAAACAGAGCTGTCAAATAATGAGCCCAAGGAGGAAGAGAAGCTGGGCAGACTACATTTCACATTAGACTACAACTTCACAGATAATATGGTAAGATGCTGCTATTCATTTTTGCCTGCCATCTGCCAACTCTAAATATCAAATTTTAACGCGCTCTTCCAACTTTCAATTAGCCAGATTCTCATTTTTTTGTATTACTTTCCTCTGCTATCAAATTCCAGCTGGTAGTGGGCATCTTGCAGGCTGCAGAGCTTCCTGCCATGGATGTGGGAGGTAGTTCTGACCCTTATGTTAAACTCTATCTGCTCCCAGACAAAAAGAAAAAGTTTGAAACCAAAGTTCACAGAAAGACCCTTGAACCCAGCTTCAATGAGACTTTCACATTTAAGGTAAATTAAAACTACAAGATAAATAAAAAATGTGTTATTTATCCTTACCGGATTCACTATTACAAATAACACGTTATGATTCAAATTACTGTCTTTGATGCATGTTCTGTATTACAGGTACCATACACTGAGTTGGGCGGGAAGACACTGGTGATGACTGTGTACGACTTTGACCGTTTCTCAAAGCATGATGCCATAGGAGCTGTGAAGATCCCGATGAGCAGTGTGGACTTCAGCCAGTCTCTGCAGGAGTGGAGGGACCTGCAGAAGGCAGAGAAAGAGGAGGTGGGAGCACACTGTGAGAGGAGGAAAGGAGCTGAACTTGAAAAAGGGGAAGAAGAAATCAAGAAAGACAAACAAATCTTGCTTTTGGGTTTTTCAAAACTGTTATTCAGAGGGAAGCACAATCTTTCTTTAATTTGTTTCCTTTTATGCCAGTTATTTGTGTTTTGTTCGTTAGCGGACAAGGTTACTGTTGTTTTGATATCTACACTTCATTTTAAAGCCAAGAATACTGCACAAAACAGTCACCCTGTTTTTGCAGCACCTCTGCCTCTGAGGAAGACTGCAGCTTCTTGATATTTCAGCTTCACTATTTAAAAAAAAATATAATCATAAAGCCATACTTAAGCCATACAACAACATACTCACTTCTTTTTCTCTGTATCAGAGCGAGCGGCTTGGAGACATATGTTTGTCCTTGAGATATGTGCCTACTGCAGGGAAGCTGACAGTGGTGATTCTGGAGGCCAAAAACCTGAAGAAAATGGATGTGGGTGGATTATCAGGTAAATCATGCAGCAATGAAATCTGGATTCACATTGTGTTTAATTTCAAGCTTCATGTCAAGTTCTTTTTACTATTCTTTTGCTGGAGATTTTTCTGTATAGACACTTCAGTGCCACAGTAAATGCTTCAAATCATTTTTAACTCTTCTATTACCAAGAAATATAAATATGTATCAGTACTTTTTGTAATATGACTAGGTGCACCCTAAATAGCCCAGATTTGTTAGCTCTGGTTGACAATTTAGGCTGTAGAATTACTCTTAGTGGTGTGTCCACTTTCAACCAGTTTCTATTTAGGGGAAACTATCAGGAGCTACAACAATAGATGTTGTGTTTCACTGATGGAGTTACTACATCAGTGCCAGGCTGTTGGTCTGTTGATCTGACATAAAACCCGTTCTCTCTATCAGACCCTTATGTGAAAATCCACTTAATGCAGAATGGGAAAAGACTCAAGAAGAAGAAAACAACGATAAAGAAGAACACTTTGAACCCTTACTACAATGAGTCTTTCAGCTTTGAAGTGCCATGTGAACAGATAGAGGTACAGATGTTTGTGCACACACATGCATACACACAAATACCATCCATCAGAAGTTCATTTTTTATATGTTATTTTCATTTATAGAAGGTGCAGATAGCAGTGACTGTGTTGGACTATGATAAGATTGGGAAGAATGACGCCATCGGGAAGGTGCTGCTGGGCGGTAGCAGCACTGGGACTGAACAACGCCATTGGTCAGACATGCTGGCTAACCCCCGGCGGCCCATAGCCCAATGGCATAGCCTCCAACCGGAGGATTAATTCAACACACTCATTTCCAACAAGAAATAAAACTGTGACCCCAGTTGGCTATGAAACCTTGCAGCATTTACCTCAGCTACTTCCAATTTATGTTTCTATCTCTGCCCTAATTCCCCTTAAAAACCTTCAAGCTACTTAACTGAGTAAATTTACCCAATAATACCGTTTTACCCTTGACACCATCTGAGTCACTATTATGGACTTCCTACAATATTTCCCTACTGCTTCTACCTAAACTGCTATAAAGACTTTTAAACAAAGATGTATCACTAGGTACAGTGCTATTAAACCATATCAGACTTTTTAAAACTTTTGTATGCTTTTCTTCATCTGTTCTGAGCTGTTCGAAAAACATTCACACTACGCCTAATATGGACCTGCAGAGAAAGACAATCAGAAGGATAATGAAATAAGCGCCTCATATGACTGCTAATATGTTAGTACCTTCGAAATATTCACTGTTACATTATGCTAGTTAAATAATTGGTTGTTATAATTTCTTTTGAATATAAGTTATGTACTTAAAATGTCCATTCCATCCAATTGGAACATCTTCCAATATAAATCACGATTATAAAAGCTAACAAAGTACACTGATTGTGGTGTTGGAGTACAGCCTAGAATCAGAGAAATGCTAAGATCAGTGTTTTGGCATCATAATTGATGGACAGGTTTCTCTGCAGCATCACATCCAAAATGGCAGAATAGGCCAGAATAGCAACAAGAATACAACTGATTTTTTTTTCCCTCTGTCTTCACTTCATTTTCAGTTGTTTACATCTAATGTGATACTTTATTTCTAAGTTTGAAATGGTGTTAAATTAGACAATATTTGTAAATTAATACTACATGGGAAATAAGGAGTAAAGCATCATCTTTCCTTTCTAGTTTATTGGTAGATGCTATGTGTGGTCACACTTTATAATATTTCGTACCACATCTTTGGTAAAGAAAGAAATGTAAAGCCTTGCATTTAAACATTAAGTAAGTAACACTAAGTTCATTGTGTGTCCTCTCTCATATTTTGTCCACCCCTGCACATAGGATGGACAAAGTAACAGAAGAGAATGTTGATTCTTCTCTCTGCCACAGAGTCAATAAATATTATGAGCATCACAACAGTAGTATTAGTGGGCTACAATGCACGGGACTGCATTATATTTTACATATGTTACTTTTATTGTGTCAGCACAATGCGTCAGGACCAACTTTTTACTGGGCACATGTGCAGTATGTCTCTGCTGCTTGTCTTTGTGTACGCCTATGTATTTTATTAATGTAGTACATCTTCTATCGTGAAATCTTGTATGATCTGTCGTTTTCACTACATGTTTGTCTAATGGCTGTTGTTTAGATAATGTGTGATGTTTGTCCTGACTGACATGGCAGCTCTGCCTGCTCTCGTGGTCAAAGAAAATCAGGATTTTCTGTTTTCAGAAAAACAGTTTACCAAAGCACAGTACATCATATCTTTAGAGGGCCTGAACTTCCTGTATGGCCTAGCCATTAACCCCCCCCACACACACACACACACACACACAAACACACAAACACACACACATTCACCCAATTACACACACACACACACATATACACACACAAACATATATATATATATATATATATATATATATATATATATATATATATATATATATATATACACACACACACACACACACACACACAAAATCACAATCACAATCATGAATTTATATACAATAAGAATAGACGTGGAGATGTTAATTATCTGAAAGGTAATGTTCGTTTTCAAACGTAATGTTATATTTACATTGTAAGTTACGTTAAAGCTAGCTTACTTGCTAAATGTACAAAGGTGAACATAGAGCTAAACCAGTCAGTAGCTAGCTTAGTCGGACAGCTAAGATTTACTTACTATCTTTATGTCACAGACAAAATCAACTCTGATGGGTTATTAGGTCTCTGGGTAACTTAACTTTACCCAATAAAGACATTTATCAAACAGTTTTTTTGTTTTTGTTTTTTTTTTGTTAAGGAATAGTTTTTGCCAAGTTAATGTCAGGTTACCTTACATTAACTTTAATTTGGCTAGCGTTAACCTTTTTCATACGTTAGACATAGCATCACCTTACTAGCGTTATTTCACGTGTGTTTTGCCTACGCCTTTCCTGTAAAGTTTATATAGTTTTATATAGTTTCATTACAATAAGTTATGGAGTTAGCTTACTGTTTTTTCTGTCTGGTGGCACATAAATTATACGTTAGCGTTATTTCCGGTTGGTGTCCCTAAAACGGTCGAAACCGTTCCTGCCAAACCTAGAAAGCAATGTGCGGTCTGGAGTTGAAATCCCTGCCCTCAGTTCGGCTCAGTGGCCTCGCCGTTTGTGTTTATCTGCGTCAAAAGTGTCCCTCCCGGGTAACGCAGTCGGCCAGAAACTTAACGTAACATGACAGGTGAATACCTCCGTGATGGAGCGACAGACCTGCGGACACACACATACACATATACACACAAACACATACACACACACACACGTGCGCGCGCGCTAGCCTAGCCTAGCCTAGCCTGGTTTAGGATGTTGGCATGACAGAGAGCAGTGCAGGCTTACCTGCCCAACCAGGTGAAGGCTACTCGTCATCTGCTCAGGGGGGGGCTGTGGCCACCAGGTAGGTTTTCCAGACACGACCAGGCGTCGTCCCGGTGCTACCAAACATACCTAAATCCTTTCCTACCGGGACAAATTGAGATGCACCGTTAACGTTTCAGCAGGACTTCCTTTCGGACTCTGAAATGAACTTAAAGTGGATAGTGAAACGATTTCTTCTTATGTCGTTTTCAGTCTCCCACTTGCTGTTACTTGAGGGTGAGTCTGACAGTTTCAGTTCTCCAAAATATTACAGTGGTCCCGTAGTAAAGTTGTCTACAGAGATATGGATGTGAACTACATTTAAAAACAGAGGGATTGTCACAGGTTTACCAATGGTAGTAAAGATGATTTATATTATAAATTCACAATACCTTTAGAGGTATTAAGTTATTTTAGAATATTATAAGTATAAACTATCTTTCTGCTTATCTATCTTACCTGTTAGAAATCATTTGCTTTTAAAACATATATTGTATAAAACTGCTCTCGCTTAGTGCTCCTTCATATTACATCTTAACGTGGCATCCACTGCTTAATCATTACAAATGACACAGATGTGAATCGGGCACCTCTGGATCTACCTATAGCTATAAAGATGGTTTTATAATACATAGATAACTGATAACTATTTTCACAGGTTATTGATTTAATGTCATTTTACTAACTTTGCATTTAGGAGCACAGAGCGGGCTTTCAGTGGCAGAAGGAAGATTGCAGAGGTAAATCGAAGGAAGAAATGGAAGGAATGATTCTCTGTAATTAAAAGTGTGGGAAATATGAAAGTAATGTGTAAAAAAAAAAATCCCTATGTTGTTTTTTCTCATGTCATTCTTACACAGTTTCATAGGTTGACAGTGATGAATGCATTTGCACTTTTTGCTTGTGTCACTAGAGCATGTGACAGAGACAGCATACGAGTGTGTGTATGTGCACTTGTGCATGTGAGGGTCCAGTAAAGAGTAGTTTGGAGTCTGAATTCAAGTGGTCTAAAGTGCACTTAAGTCTCCCCTCTGACTGTTTCTTCCCACTAATGTGCGTGTTTGTGTGTGCACAGAAGGACTAATGCACTTCGGAGGAAACGGGATCTCCTCGGGGAAGAGGTAGGTACACTACACCTAAGAGAACCAGAGGAGGTCAGGGCACCCATATGCACACAACACCCTAATCGGCACAAAGCTGTCTTTGTAAAGACTGAGACACACTGACTAACACATAAACTTTCTCCCACTCAAGCTGATGCAACTTTTAATTTACAGCAGCAGGTACACTAACCTGTACAGCACTGTGTCAATGATGCTGTCAAAGCTTGAGAATTACTTAAGGAACTGCTCTAAGTGTTTATTGTTTATTGTTTTCCAAGACATACAGACCACTGCTGTCGGAGGATACTCTGTCACGCAGCATTTTACACAACTACACAGCCAGAGATGCCTCTTCAGGTAAATACACTATGTATGAAGTGATTCCTGGATGAATTCATAGAACCTTAAAACTAACGTTACCCAGAGAGACTCGGGTAAGTGAACTTGAGTTTGTTCATGTCCTTCCCAGAATATTGTGGCTGCCTCAATGGCGGCTGGTGTCAGGAGGGTGGTGTGTGTGACTGTGCTCAGTTCCAGGCACTGGGAGACCGCTGCCAGATCAGTGAGTTACACACACATACACACAGCTACATGTCTTGCTTTGGTGTCAGCTCAGATTCGCCGGAATCTCATCCACGCAGCAATGCTACGGTTGACTGACGAGCACCATTCGTGGTCTGCAACGGACTAGCTGCTTAGCGTGCTTACAAATTTTTAATAAAAGTATACAGTTACGCACTCAGTTATACAAGAAGAAGCGTGTATGAGATTGTTCGTGTGTGCGCATCATACTCGCCAATCATTCGGCAAGTGTTAATTCCCTGCACACACTCTAGCATTAATCATCAGAGTTCCCCAGATCTCCCTCTTTATCTCTCTCTATCTCTCTTTGTTGATAAAAATCCACCACCCTCCAATTCAACACACACACACACACACACACACACACACATGCCCACACCCACACACACATACACACACATGCACGCACACACACACTTTAGATAAAGCACTTGAACTAAGGTAATAGGGTAAGGGCAGAGTGATGAAGTTTCTGGTTTCTATATTCTGAACAGGATCCCTATACGCTATATCAAGAGATCTGAGGTCACGGTTATTTTAAAGATCTTTTCATTTCAACAAATTAATTTAGTGGTGACGTACATGTTGGAAACAATATAGTTCCTAAGAGACCTGCAATTGAACTTTGGCTTGAAATTAAACCCTGAGTTCGATTATGTACAATGAGGTTAAGAACTTGGATTTTTATCAAATTCAAGTAAACGAAAATAGTATGAAATGGGCCATAGCAGTGAGGTTTCTCATTTAAAAAAAAAAATCAAGCTTCATCATTGTAATTAAAATATGTAAAGTATCATTTACAAAATATATAATTTTGGATTAGCATCAGCATGACAAACCACTCACTGAAAAGATTAGAAGATGTGACTCACTGTCACCATCCTCCACCCCCTCAGAGGTTGGGGAGGGTCTTAGACAGCATCTTGGCCTAGCCAGCTACAGGGATTCCTGGAACAAAGGTCTTCTTAGAAAATTCAGGTATTCATTTTCCACTGATAAGTTCAATGAAATAAAAGATGATGAAAGATATAAAGATGATAAAATAGATATGACTTTCTCTCTTAATTTGTTGGATCTGTTGGAATTCATTTTTATCACCACATGAAACTGATCCACTTCATCATTTCAATAATCTTGTCTGAGTGAATTGCCAATTTTCCTCTCAGTACCTAACCAGGGCCAGGATAGAGACGGGATCTGCAGGTCGTGGGGTCAGCACCACTATGAAACATTTGATGGAATATACTTCTACTTCCCTGGAACCTGCTCTTACATTCTGGCCCAGGACTGCCACTCAACTACACCGCAGTACACGGTGTGGGTAAGAGCATAATGATCGAAATTACCTACTGAAATATTTGACCAGTATTTAACCCTAACGCATACGTAGTATTTTGGCTCAGAATGCATCTCTTACAGCAACACTATGGTTCCAATTAAACTAAAACAATACACAGAATCATGTAAGACAGTTCACTACATTGCTGTTTAACTACTTAAACCAACCAAAATACTTTCACAAACAGGAGTTTGTGAAAGAGTCTGTAAATATTCGATAATGCACCAAATCCACAGCTTGAAAAAGTCCCCTATAAATACACTCTTTAGTCCTGTTTGAATAGTGTTTGTTAAAAACTGCTAACAACTTTTTTAGGAAGTTTAGCCTTTTTGAAGATTTAACTATATGTTTGTGGTCTGTTTTATGAGATTTATGTCTTCAGTAGAAGCAAATGGGCCCCAGTCTGAGAGTCGCTGATAGCCTTCAGAAATAAAAAGTATAGGATATTATTTTTATATTATCATTGTCCTTAAATCTGACAAATAATGCTAAATTGCATTCAACATTGCAGCTTTACTTGTTACTAAATTACTTTAAAATTAAGGTCATTTGTTTCTAACTCTGTCTATTCCTTGTATCTTCTGTCATAAATTGTTTAATGATCATAGCCTCAAGTAAATTGTTGTAGCAGCAATTCAGAGGGCATACCACAACAGCCATTTGTGGCTGTTGCTGGAAGTGTCATTACCAGAAAGATACCTATGTTTTTTAGATTGCTAGCTCAAATTACAGATTGTGGCTAATCGACCTTTTGACCCTTTCTTTGATTCTCTGCCATCGTCTTTCTTGCCTCCTCAGGTCCACAACAGCAGAGTGTGTGACGGGAGTGTGTATTCATGCCCAAGAGCTCTCAGTTTGTTCTTCCCAAATGAGGAGGAGATCCACATCTCTGGATATCAGGTCCACCAGGGAGGGCGCAGGTGTGTGTGTGTGTGTGTGTGTGTGTGTGTGTGTGTGTGTGTTTTTTTTCTGCAAAGATGCAGAAAGAAAAAGACAGAGATAGATTTTGAGATTCTTCAATAAAACTTCAAAACTGTAAAGACAGAACGGGAAGAAACAACTTGGTCAATAACTACCCCATCGACACCCACCAGAAAGGCATATTAGGGCATTATTATCATGATTTTCAAAGAGGTCACTTTCCCTGACCTCTCTTAATGCATCTGTCTCTCTGAAATGTCAGGCTAATTCTGCCTCAGACTGTAGGCAGTGTGTTTATTGAGCGACTGGCCGATTACCTGCTGGTGAAGAGTGTGTTTGGCTTCTCTTTGGCCTGGGATGGAGGCTCTGGTGTCTACCTGAAGATGAGTGAGGAGCACCAGGGTGCCCCCTGTGGCCTGTGTGGGAACTTCAACCACCTTGCTGGCGATGACCTCACCACTGTTCGTGGTAAGAGCGGCCTGACCGGCCTCACATCCTCTTATCCCTTCTCTCAGCACCCACTCGCTCAGTTATTATTATTATACACTCAACATTGATTCGGGCCAATTGTGCTAGCGGTGGGACCTGGAGAGACCACAGTGGAAGGACCGGGGAGAACTGATAGTCTGGGTTTGAATGGCTGGAAGGAGCAATAATTCCTCCTCAGATGACCAGAAATATGAACTGCGGTCCCCTGCTTGTTTGAGCAGAGAGCTGTCCAGCAGACTGTGGATGAGCTCAGAGAAACAGAGTAAACAAGTGGGAAGGCTCTGGCTATAAAGCTGCAACGGACTAGTTTTCATGGTGCATTTTCAAATACACAGTTTTAATCAGATTTCCCCTTAATTTCCTATTTTGTTTTTATTAGACTTCTATATTTAATGTCTAATGTAAGTGTGTTTGACGACAATATAGAATCAGAAATGCATGTGTGCATGTTTGATTGGTGTAGCAAGTGTATCTTTAGACTATGTATGTGCTAAACCATGCATTTTATCTGTTTCTGGTGGTTTTTGTCTGGACATACTCTATGTGCCAGGTGTACACACATATTGTATGTGTGTTGACGGTGTGTTTTAGGCATTCGCACTGATGAACCTGCAGTGTTTGCTAACAGCTGGGCGGTGGATTTGCCTCATGAGAGAGCCTGTCCTTCGGTAGCTCTTGACTTCAATGGGCCCTGCCTGTCTGAGTCAGACATGGATGTAAGAACCACAAAAAACACGCATTCTACTCCATAGTACTATTGGCATACAATCCAGCTGAACATTGACAGTGCAATTCACATACTGCAAAAGTTGGAATTTAATTAGGCAAATTAGGCCCACCGCATTACAATATATAAACATTTTTATTTTTAATTCAGAAGAAACTGTATGTTAAAGGCGAGCAGCAGTGTTTGTTTTGCTATAGATCTCTCTTATTATATCGTGTTTATTGTGTTATCATGTGTTATTCACAAGATACTGTATTTTTTGTGAATCTGTGCAGGATGCCATAGAGAAATGCAGTGCGCTTCTCTTCTTTCCGTTTCTGTCATGTCATGAAAACATTGACCCAAATCCCTTTGTGGCCGGCTGTGTGTCTGACCTCTGTGTGTAAGTAAAAATGCTTGCATTGACTATTGTTACTTTTAACTTTTTCTTCACCCTCTTCTCTGTATTGCTGGTTTAAGCCCAGTTACAGAAACCAAGTTCATTTTATATGTGCCCCCCCCCCCCCCAAGATCTGATGATGAGGAAACATTTTGTCGAGCGTTGGTTGAGTACACCCGAGCCTGCTCTCATGTTGGATATCCAGTAAGGGAGTGGAGAGACAGCTTCCCTTCTTGTAGTAAGTTACCTCTGCAGCTCTTGACACTTGGAAAATGGCAAATCAGTGCTATTAAAAATGTTGTGTCTCATTGTATTTTGTGTATTTTTGAAACATAGGCTTTATTCTTACAAAAACATTTACCATCAACAAAAATCTAACTTAATGTCAGAGCTGATTTAGTCCAGGAACAGGTCAGCTCTCTCAGTGAAAACAGATAAGTTATTTCCCACATTTATATTATGTAAACATGTATTTCATGTTCTGTAATCTGCATTTGTGTGAGACTCAGGTGTTTATGTTTCTATGCAGATGATGGCTGTGAGGAGAGTTTTGTCTATAGAGACTGTATCAGTTGCTGTCCACCCACCTGTACATTTGAGAAAGAGTGCCTGGGAACCAACCTGCACTGTCTGGATGGCTGCTACTGTCCTGATGGTATTTAAACAAAAACTTTCCTAACTTCTGTTCACTGCTCTCTGTTAACTGACTTTAAATGTACTCTCTCCAATCCTCTTTCCCACAGGTCTTATCCTACAGAATGGAACATGTATCACTGTTTCTCAGTGTCCATGTGTTTACCATGGAAAATCGTATGTACAAGGACATGTGCTTCAACAGGGCTGCAGTGTTTGGTGAGTGTGGATGTGTATTCCCTAGTGAGGGCATAGCATGGCCAATGTGCTGCTAACCTACGGTGCCGCTCTTTTTTTTTAAGTGTGTGTATGGGAGGAGTGTGGAACTGCACTGAGAACAACTGCACAGGTAAGATGTCCCTTTAAGACCATTGAGAAACAAAATATGAAGCAGTGAATTCAGATTCAATAACTTACTGCTCTCTCTCTGTTCTTAGGGGAGTGTTCGGTGGTGGGAGATGTGTTTGTGACAACATTTGATGGTAGGATGTTTCTCCAGCCGGGGGCGTGTCAGTATGTCCTGGCAAAGAGCCGCAGTGGCAGCAGATTCACTGTCACACTGCAGTATACTACCTGTGCAGAGGTATTGTGTACAATGGCTTACATACACGCACCAACCCTGCCTTATCCTTTCTACAAAGATGTAACCAGCCCCCCTGTATGGCATATGTGTCTACAGCAGCAGGTGTGTATTCAGTCAGTGACAGTGGTGTTGGATGGAGATGTGAGTCATCAGATCACTTTGACCAGAGAGGGGGAGGTGATAATCGGTGTCAACCCGGCACCTGTCCTGCCCTATGTTGATGGTAGGAATCACAAAAGCTTTGAATGATACACCAAATGTTTGTACTGTATGTCGTGCAGACCAATCACATTTTTGTGCTCAAACTTTAAAAAAAAATAAATAAAATAAAAATAAATGTTATACCCACGCTCTTTGTAGTCATTTTATCTTTGATCATGAGTTTTATTGTTTGTTTCTGGGTATATAGATGCAGTGGAGGTCCTGAAGCTGACCTCTGTGTTTTCACAGCTGAAGGTAGGGATTGGTCTGAGGCTGTATTATGATGGTCGAGGAGGGCGGGTGTATCTGCAGCTGGCCAGCCAATGGCGTGGACAGATGCTGGGCCTTTGTGGAACCTTCAATGGAAATCTACGAGATGACTTTCTGTGAGCAAGTACTTCCCAGTTATCAATCAGTGTTGAAAATGTCACTTTACCTGAGTGTGTGTGTGTGTGTGTGTGTGTGTGTGTGTGTGTGTGTGTGTGTGTGTGTGTGTGTGTGTGTGTGTGTGTGTGTGTGTGTTTTTGTGTGTTTTATGTGTGGGTGTGTAGGTCTCCAGCAGGTATGATAGAAGGCACTCCCCAGCTTCATGCCAATTCTTGGAAGGTGTCATCTGCTTGTGTAGCTCCAGTTAACCTGCCCATTATAGATCCTTGTGAGATGAACCAGCACAATGGTAATTATGGTCTCATTTTATGTTGGCTGTGCCTGTTATTTTTAATTCAATTAAGTACAGGGAAATGGAAATGGAAAGGGTGAAGGGTGGTGTGGATAAAGCCATACTTCACATGAGGAGGATAAACCTCTGCCAGCAGGCCTACATGCTGCACTATACACCCTAACATCCTAAATGTTATTGATTCCTGGGTGGTACTGTGAGTTGAGCAGGTTTGGGCTGAAGGTAATCTCAGTTTGTTCACACTAGAACTGCAAATATGTCAAAAGTTTGTTTGTGTATTTTTGTACTTTCCAGTATTCTATGCATCACAGTGTGAGGTACTGTTGGGGAGTGTGTTTGCCTCGTGTCATGGCTACATCAGTCCAAACATCTACCAGCAGCAGTGCCGCTACCAGGCCTGTCGCTGTGGGAGCAGCTGTCTGTGCACAGCACTGGCTCACTACGCTTACCTCTGCTCCAAACACGGAGTCAACATAAATTTCAGATCACAAGTCTCTGAATGTGGTAAGTGTTTCACCTATGGGTTGCTTTTATTTGTACTGTTTTGTGTTTACATTTCATTTAAATGTATTACTCAAAATTGTCACAAATTAGAACAGCGCATTAGAGTATTTATTAAGCCTTTGTGTTTGATTCAGAATCAGAAAAACTTTATTATCCATCACAGGGCGGCAGAAATTTGTCTTTGATGTGACGCACACAGTAGACATCGAGTAAAAACATGCCACTGAATTTTAGCAATTGAATTGCCTTTGGGCTGTAGAAAAAAGTGTAATACTTTGTGTATGTGTGTATACAGGAGTGGTGTGTCTTGGTGGTATGCTGTACCACTCTTGTGTGTCGTCTTGTGTGTGTGTGTGTGTGTGTGTGTGTGTGTGTGTGTGTGTGTGTGTGTGTGTTTTTGTGTTTTTGTGTTTTTGTGGGTGTGTGTGTGTGTTTTTGTGTGTGTGTGTGTGTGTGTTTTTGTGTGGGTGTGTAGGTCTCCAGCAGGTATGATAGAAGGCACTCCCCAGCTTCATGCCAATTCTTGGAAGGTGTCATCTGCTTGTCTAGCTCCAGTTAACCTGCCTATTATAGATCCTTGTGAGATGAACCAGCACAATGGTAATTATGGTCTCATTTTATGTTGGCTGTGCCTGTTATTTTTAATTCAATTAAGTACAGGGAAATGGAAATGGAAAGGGTGAAGGGTGGTGTGGATAAAGCCATACTTCACATGAGGAGGATAAACCTCTGCCAGCAGGCCTACATGCTGCACTATACGCCCTAACATCCTAAGTGTAATTGGTTCCTGGGTGGTACTATGAGTTGAGCAGGTTTGGGCTGAAGGTAATCTCAGTTTGTTCACACTAGAACTGCAAATATGTCAAAAGTTTGTTTGTGTATTTTTGTACTTTCCAGTATTCTATGCATCACAGTGTGAGGTACTGTTGGGGAGTGTGTTTGCCTCGTGTCATGGCTACATCAGTCCAAACATCTACCAGCAGCAATGCCGCTACCAGGCCTGTCGCTGTGGGAGCAGCTGTCTGTGCACAGCACTGGCTCACTACGCTTACCTCTGCTCCAAACACGGAGTCAACATAAATTTCAGATCACAAGTCTCTGAATGTGGTAAGTGTTTCACCTATGGGTTGCTTTTATTTGTACTGTTTTGTGTTTACATTTCATTTAAATGTATTACTCAAAATTGTCACAAATTAGAACAGCGCATTAGAGTATTTATTAAGCATTTGTGTTTGATTCAGAATCAGAAAAACTTTATTATCCATCACAGGGCGGCAGAAATTTGTCTTTGATGTGGCCTTTTACAGTAGACATCGAGTAAAAACATGCCACTGAATTTTAGCAATTGAATTGCCTTTGGGCTGTAGAAAAAAGTGTAATACTTTGTGTATGTGTGTATACAGGAGTGGTGTGTCTTGGTGGTATGCTGTACCACTCTTGTGTGTCGTCTTGTGGGCGGTCGTGTCGGGCTCTGTCGAGCACTGAGACATGTAACCCTGACGACTGTGCCGAGGGGTGTGGCTGTCCAGATGGCAGTTACTATGACGATGTGCGCCAGCGCTGTGTGCAATTGTAAGGCTTCACCACCTCATATATCATCCTAATCATGGTCATCAATTACCATTTGGCAGCAACTATGCACACACATATAGTGGGTAAACACACACATAGAGCATCAACATTAGTTAATGTAATTAAAATATTATCACCGGTTTCTTCTCAGGTCTCGGTGTCACTGTTACTCCATAGGTGGTGTGTCACAGCCAGGGGATGTGACCTTCAGCGCCTCCGGCCCCTGGTGAGTCATAGCTGGCCTTGACCTTCACTGAAAAGTGAAAACTCACTTTGGCTGCTCTCCCAACTGCAATAAGTGTAACATCCTTACACACACTGTGTAATAAATTTGAGGAAGCAATAAAAGCTTGAGTGATTGTCAAATGAGACGTAGAGAACTTAAACTAATCTTGTGTTTGATAACATTACTCTCTTTCCCAAACACTTACTCCTTTCTCTCCCCTTCCTGTCCCTTCCATCAGCCTGTGCAGAAATGGGAAGATGGAGTGTGTGCCAGAGGAAAAAGGTAACCTCTCCACACTCCCCCCTCCCTTCAGTTCCTGCTCTTGTTCGTTCAAACAACAAAGTGTTGTTTCAGGCTGTGTCCCTCTTGCTGAAATCAAGAGCCTAATGTCTGTAGTTTTAGCTTGTTTCCCATGACTGGCTGTTGCGGTGAATGTTTAAGGCGACTGGGGCATTGATTTTCTTGTGTGTGTGTGTGTGTGTGTGTGTGTGTGTGTGTGTGTGTGTGTGTGTGTGTGTGTGTGTGTGCGTGCGTGCATTTTAGAGCCCGATAGTGTAGAGGTCGGGGAGTGTCCAGAAGGGAAAGTGTACCATAGCTGTACCGAGCAGAGAGGAGGCGTGGCCTGTGCACCGACCTGCCGTAACCTCATGTTGAACCTCACTTGCCCTCCCAACACACCATGTATCCCTGGCTGTGTCTGCCCTCCTGGGTAAAATAAGCACCTGCTGCCTTCCAATATCACATACCATATCATATGACATATATTTATGTGTATATTATATATGTTTTTAAGAGACCTTAAAAGTAATTTTTCTAGTCTACTTTGCAAAAACCATACATTTTTGAGTGACTACCTACCTTCCAGGGAGTCACTTCTTTCAGTTCATCTCAGTAGGAGTGTCTACTTTAAGATTTTGTTTGAAAAATAAAAAAAGATTGAGAGCAGTGCTTCATAAGAATGATAATTTCTTTACTGGTAGTCCCTGCTTGCATCTGCTTTACCATTCTAAGATAATGTAACTTTGGCCAAAAAAAAAAAAAGCATCAACTTAGGAAAGCACAAAGGTTAATTGGAATGGATTAGCTATTTTATCACAAGCAAAATTAATTTTCTGCAAGTGGATTTTCACATCGTAGTGGAAGCAACAGAGACCAGTGGCTGCATGCAAGCTAGAGTGTTAGTAGTAATCTGTAATTAATGGTCAAAAAACACAGGTATTTTCCGGCTGCATCTATTGAAGGACACCTGAACATTTACAGTAGTGTATGCTTTTGTCAGTTGGGAATTAAAAGCCTACATAAAGGGCACCTCACCTTGACAATACACAGTGGTAGCTTATCTTATCTACTTCTCACACTTATAATTCCCAAATGTATTAAAAATCCACACTTGAGGTACATGTTGTATAGGATTTAGTTTGAGAACTGTGAAATGTACTTACCGCGATGTGGGTTTTAAGTCACGATGTACCACCTATGTGAGTCATGTTTTGTCCATGAAGGCTGGTACTGCACCATGGGGATTGTTACTACCCAGAGAACTGTCCCTGTGCCTGGCTGGGCCTTGAATACCTGCCTGGAGAAACTGTGGAAACACCATGTTACAAATGGTATACACGTTTTCTGTAGTCCCCATTTGTATTCTCCCATGGCTAGAGAAACACCAGACAGAGCAGTGATACAGTTCTTTTATTTACAAATGAATTTTTCTGCATTTATTATGTAGTAGGTTTAGAACAAATTTCTAACAAACTGAATCTCCAACCATAAAACTGTATAACTCATAGTACGATGAGTTTGCACGTGCTGGATTAAATAGCACTTTTGTCCTAACTCTTTTTTTCTCTTTACCCTTCTCATGTACATCCACCTGTCCGTCTCCTCAGTGTGTGTCATCGTGGCTATTTTAACTGCAGCTACTCACCGTGTCCAGCTGTGTGTACTGTCTACAGTGACAGACACTATCACACCTTCGATGGCCTTGAGTATGACTACCACTCTGACTGTCAGGTCTACCTGCTTAAAGTGAGTAGAGTCTGTTTGTATGTGGATCTCTATGAATACTTTATGGTGTGCATATTTGAGTGTTGCCTGTGTAAATAAAATTGTAAAGTATGGCATAACTGACTAGCAGTGACAAATTTGTGGATTCAATTTGGTATTTAAAAGCTAATCAGGTGGTGATAGCGTGCTTATCTGTGCTAGACTGTGTCAGAGAAGTGTGTATGAGAGATGGGATGCGTTTAAGGGCAAAGAAGGAGCATCCTCCACATTTCCTGGCCAGGAATGATTTGAGTCTGGGAAAGAAAATCCAAACCTGTTTCTAATCTTGGAAGAGAGTGGTTTTTAATTAGAGCAGATTGTGTGTGTGTGTGTGTGTGTGTGTGTGTGTGTGTGTGTGTGTGTGTGTGTGTGTGTGTGTGTGTGTGTGTGTGTGTGTGTGTGTGTGTGTGTGTGTGTGTGTGTGTGTGTGTGTGTGCGCTGGTGGGTTCGCACCATGGTAATGCTAGCCGACGTTGTGCATATCTGTAGTGACACAAAGAGACCAGTGTTCACTTCAAACGCCAGGGCTCCTGTGCGCCGAGGGGATATAGAATTAGAATGAGTAGAACAGACCTCCCAATTGAAACCCAACAGACTGCCGGCCACCTTGCAGACCTGATAAGAATGGGGAAGCAGGTCAGTGCTGTGTCTTAAAAGCCTAGAGTTGCTTCCTCTTCTTGTCACCTCCCAGGTATCCAGAATGACAGTGAACAGGTAGAATCAAATTTAAAGTTTGAATCTGCCATGTGGCTTTGCTTTTTTGGATGCCGTGGCTCTTATAAAGGGGAAATTGTGAACAAACAAATGAAAACACTTGTGTTGTCGTTGTAGGACAGAGATGAGAGGAGCTGACAAGAGTAATATTTTGTATTCCCCTCTGATCAGAGTGCCGGAGAAACCGAGGTGTCCATTGTTGCCCAAAACAAGGACTGCTATGAGAGCGGCATTGTGTGCATGAAAATACTGGTCATTCACGTTGGACTTACCAAAATCTACTTCACCGACAACTCTGGCAACCCTGTAAGGACTACACACACACACACAACCCCGCTTTCTATATATCAATCAAATCAAATCTATGCACCTGTGTTTCTTTTCCTCTCAAAAATATATAAGTTATAAACACCAATAAAAATCAAAGCGATTCCTGCTTATACCTGCTAACAATACTTTGTCCTGCCTTAGAGCCCGTCCACCGTTGTGGGCAGGGGGTCAGAATTTGAGCTGTGGAAAGCAGGATACTACACTGTGGTGCACTTCTCCAATCAGGACCTGACCATCCTCTGGGACCGCAAGACAACTGTACACGTCAGAGCTGGACCTCAGTGGAAGGTCTGGACTAGGAGAGGGAGGCACACTTTTGATTGTAACCATTTCGATTGTCCTCCGACATAGACTGTTATGAAATGAATCCGAAAAGCATGACTCAGAGTCCACTTTTTTCCCCTAGGGCCTTCTCAGCGGGCTATGTGGTAATTTTGACAGTGTGACAGTGAACGATATGACCACCTCTAGCCACATGGAAGTCAATAATGCACAGACGTTTGGAGATAGCTGGGCCCTGGGACAGGTATGAGTCAGCTTGGCCTAACTCTCCTCCACTGATTATCCTTTTACTCTCTTACCTTTTTCTGTCTTTGTCTGCCCCCCCCCCACTCAGTCTTTCACTGCTCTCTAGTTCTCTGTTGCGCCTGTAATTTATGTGTGCATGTCTCCCTCGAGTCCACTGTGATATTTTCGAGTAATCAGACACTCAATCACCTTCTGTGTGTGTGTGTGTGTGTGTGTGTTTTGTGTATTTTAGTGTGAAAGTGACTATGTGGTTGAGCGACCGTGTGAAGGGGACTTAGGGAGACAGCCGTATGCCAAGAGGGAGTGTGCTCTCCTCTACAGCGATGTCTTTGCACCCTGTCACAACGTGGTGAGTGCCACTGAACTGATGCACACACACACACACACACACACACACACACAAATGTCCGTACAGAGTGAATGCAGCTGTAGAGAGGTTATCTTGCTTGCAACAGGGGAATAGAGGTTTGTGAGGGGTTATGGGAACAACGCCTAACTGATCCCAAAACACTGTTCCTCAGAGATGATTACCAAATGCCACATCAGATGCAAGGCTACACACATCACCAGACACACACCTCAATGTTTTATTACACCATAGTATTTCTCAATGTGGCCAGCAGATGGAGCCGTGTGTGTGTGTGTGTGTATGTGTGTGTGGCCCCACAAACAAACAGTTTGTTGGGCCATTAACCACCATAAAAACTGAAGCCAAAGATAACGCTGGAGCACCCAGTACACTTACTTAACTTTATTAATAATGTGAAAATAACTAACACTTTCAATAGAGATGAATATAATGAACATGCAAGAACTAATCCTTGCATATTTCTGGCTGGTATTGTTTCCACCTTGTGTGTGTGTTTGCGTACGTGCGTGCATGTGTGTGCGTAATCATGGCAAAATGTGGTCCTGGAGACACCTACTGTAGCAGGGACTACCGCAGAGTCGGTTTTGAGTACTTTGGCAGGTATCTATATGACTCTGTCTGTCTGTGGACAGATTTTGTCACCGTGATAGCATCACAACCATGCTAGATGCAGTCACTCAACTTTACAGGTGTGTAGTTGAGATCTAAATGAAGGCCGGGTTTAAAGATGGGTGTGGTCCGACCCCCCGTGTAATAATGTAGTAATGACTACTGAGTACTCATGGGTCGGGACAGCAACATGTTGATGGGTGTCGCGGAGGGTGTGTTCCCATCGCAAGATGATCTGTCGTTTAGTGATTTTGTAGTTGATTATTTATGGTGTATTGTTCCTACTGTTAGGATTTTTGTGGTTTGGCCATACTTCCCTTTTTGAATAAGAGCACATCACTGGTTTAAGTGTTAATTCTCTCTCGAGGAACGAGGGACAAACTCACTGAACATGACAACATTGTTTATTTGCACCTTGTCAATAAAGTAACGAAGAGTAAGTGAATCCTGTGGCTTTCCTTGGATTCAATTTTTTTGAAATAGTCCAGATATGTTCACTGTAGGAAAGTGTTTCTCAACTTAACGCAGAAATAATTATTTTTGTGTTCCTTTTATCACTTCCCTTGTATGACCCTTTTATGGTGAGTACATGCACTTTATTTGGCATTGTAACTGTAGCATTAAAATATATATATATATATATATATATATATATATATATATATATATATATATATATATATATATATATATATATATATATATATATATATATATATATATATAAACAGTACAATTGTCTATAGTGTAGTGAGAAAAACATTCCCTTGTACTTCACTTATCATTCTAAGTGGGCAAAGAGGCAACTTCACTGATCCTGCTCTTTTCCTGGCAGAATTTTTTAATTTGCTTGGGTCAATATAGAAAAGATGGTTTCACACAAGTAAATCCAGAGGGCTTCAGTGCTTTAATCTATAAAGTTAGATGACACATCCAAGAGGCTTTTTTTTTTTTTTAACTGAAGACTAGCAAGGAAGCTTTACTTTTCTTACTTTCAGACGGTGAATCCCACATTGACTCTGGCTGTTGAGACTTCTTTTCAAAACTGAAGTGAGGGAAGTCAGATTTAAAAACACTACTGAAATTGTCCAAACATCCCCATTTTTGTGATTTTTTTCTGTAGTTTTTGCTTCATCCTAAGGAAGGAAGTCAGATAGAATCCATCTCTGTACGTGTCTACTTCTAAAGCTCACTTTTCAAGAAAATGTAGAATGTAGAATGTAAGTGCTCTGCAAAGACATATTCGTTCTTTTTTTTTGTTTTTGGACAGCTGGACAGTTGGACAGCTTTGCCAATGTTTGTCCTCAAACAAGTAATGCACTTACGTTCACTATTGCTGTTTAAAATAAAATTTGAGTTGAGGATAAGTTGTATTGATTACATCAATTTAACTTTTCTGATATTGCCCATATTTCACAGATTTTATTAACAGAGATTTTTTTTTTTTACTTGTTCATAGTCAATATAAAAAAAATAAAATGTATGCAGTACCCTTTTACTAACGTGACTTTAATTTTAAATGCAAGCCTGCTGCTCCAGCCAGGATGAGCACACCTCCTAATCAATATCTGCCACATCTTCTAAAATGATAATAATAGAGATTAGAATTTACTTCAGGTGAACTGTGCTTCGTATGTGCATTACAGCAGCCAACATCAGAAACACAGAGGTCCAGTTAATCTTGCCTTTGGACCGACCAACTCATTGCTGATGTATTTTGCCTGTCTGTCATAGAGCTCATCCGATCCCCTCTGCACCAGAGGTTGACCCACATTCCTTTATCCTAATAGCTCCTCACTTCTTCCCTGTCTGAATTATTGAGAACTACTCACCCCCTAAACAAGACCTCCCCCAGTCTCCAGTGCGTGTGTGTGTGTGTTTGTGTGTGTGACCACGTGTACATGCTGTGCGTACCCTCCAGGTTGATGTGGCCTGGTTCTATAGGAACTGCCTGACAGACACTTGCAATTGCAACCGTGGGGGAGACTGTGAGTGTCTTTGTACATCCATCGCTGCATATGCACACAAATGCTGTCAACAGGGGGTCACAATACGCTGGCGATCTCCGTCTGTCTGTCGTGAGTACACACACACACACACACACACACACACACACACACACACACACACACACACACACACACACAGACACATACAATCATACACACATGCTCATAGTGCACTGGTCTACTCTGTGCTGGTCAGGGATGTGACCCCTGCTTACCTCTTTAACCCACTTTCACGAGTCCCTCTTTGCATCAGCCAGTAGTCTGCTATTTTTCATTACATTTTATCTTGTTTCTGAAATGCTTTATAACTTCTAACTGTCGTGCTCTCTTTCAGCCTATGATTGTGAATACTATAATCAAGGTATGTATAAATAAGAGTTGGTCATTTTCAGAGAGCTATTACATGGATTTTGGTTTCCGAACTCACTGATTCCACTCCTTGATTCCCTGCTAGCTTGCCACCACACTCATTTCCTCTCTCGCTCTCGCACTTCCCCACAGAGCTAGGCGCTGGACCATTTTCCTTGGTGAGTGCTGTCTATAATGACACCATGTTTGGAGTGAATCGCACCAGCAGCTCAGTGTTTCCTCTGGTAACGGAGAGACCCGGGCAGTTGCCTGCCCCGGGCTTACTGTTCAACTTCATGATCACAGCTGGCCTGCAGAAGGACAGAACATCACGTGAGCATCAACGTTCACATAATCACACACTACTACTCTTTCTTTTTGTGTAAATTAACCCCCATTGGCTTATTCTCCCAGGTGTCCCTGTGGTGTCACTGGAGTCTGCAGAGAGACCAAACTATTTCCTTGTCGTGACTGGGCGCAGCCGTCTCCAGTTGGAGCGCTGGAGTCGAGGGGAGGAGTTTAGTCGCAGGGCAACCTTTATCCAGCATCAAGGGCTTTTTCTGCCAGGTCACACCTCATTCGAGCTTGTCAGCCAACCTGGCATCTTTCTGACACTGACACGCGCTGCTGCACGGGCCAAGAGATATGACACCTCTGAGGGCTTCAAAATGAGCAGCAGTCTCACACTAGAGGGTCAGAAACACATTAGTGTACCCAACACACATACACTCATGCAGATGCATACACACAAACACTAATTGAGTGTTTTTCCTCTTCTCTGGCAGAGAGCAGTTTCATGATACCTTACCGTATGATGTGTGAGTGGCGCTACCAGGCCTGTGCAAGCCCCTGTGTCCACACATGCAGTGACCCAGATGCCACACGCTGCCAGTTCCTACCTCCGTAAGAGGCTTGCCTCATTAAAACCACTCCTTATACAGCCAAAATAATCTATGCTTAACTCAAGTGCTAAAATAGGTTCTGTATCTTGCAGTGTGGAGGGCTGCTTCCCACGTTGTCCCAGGAACATGGTCCTTGATGAAGTCACTAGAAGATGTGTCTACACAGAGGACTGTGAGTACAACGTATGAGTTTGTTGTCTTAAAATCGCAGTAAAAATTTAGTATTTTTCTCATACAATACATAGATTTAGTGTCTTGGCATTCTTTTATGAATTTTATTAAGTGAATATTTTCTTGTAATGTTAATTGTCTCCTCTAGGTGTGTCCCTACCCCCGACCCTGACTCCCTTTGCATATGTGACGAGGTCCAACAGAAGCACTACAGCACAACCAACAACTACAACTACAACAACCACTACGACTACTACTACCAAAAAGCCCACAACTACCACTAGCACCACAACCACTGCCACCACCACCAGAACAATAAGTACCACCTCCATTACGATCAGGCCTACAACAACCACAACCATCACTACCACTCCCACTACTCCCATTACATCATCATCCACTGAGCGTGTAACCACTCCGTTCACCCCGTCTCCCTCCACATCTCCCCCCGCTCCTCCCGCAGCTACTGTTTCTACCACTCTCACTCCCTCAACTGCGCCAGAGACACCCACTCTAAGTGTGACTGAAATGACCCCCACCCAAACCAAAAGGGTCACTACAACGATCACCACAGTGACGCCCACCACTGTACCCACTGAGGCCATTACAATCTCTATGACTTCCTCTCCTCCACCCCCTACTACCCTTGTTTCCACCACCTCACCCTCCAGTCCTCCCTCCACCATCATTACAACACCATCAACACCAGTGCCACTAACACCCACCATAACCTCCACCCAACCTCCTCTAACCTCACCCACAACAGCTGTCACAACTGCCACCACCTCCACCATTTCTGTTCTTGAAACCACCACTGAAACCATGACCACTCCTCAACCTATACCAGCAGATACAACCATAGAGACTGCCACCCCAACAGACTCCTCAACAGTAGCTGTGACAACAACAGCACCACTTCCTACATTTGTCGATTCCACTACTGAGCCGGCAGCCACAGAAATAGTCACAAGTCCTGGCACCTCTCCTATAAAAGAAGAAGGATCAACCACACCTCTGTTCCTCTTCCCCACTACTCCGTGCACAGTAAGTGTTGCTGTTGTTATTAAAGGTCAATAGACAGTCACACAAACACTTGGAGGCTAAATCTGTTTATGTAATTTGACAAATTGCGAAATTTATGCCAGGTTTACTATGTAACTGATCACATACATGACTGTCTTCTGTGAAAGAGACCTATCCATTATTAGAAATGTAGTACACATTATGAAATGCTTTATGTGCTACTTACATAAATGTTAATACAAACATTGCATTGTAAAATGATCTGATTATCAATATACATACTATTACTATACATATAAATCCACAATCAAAGGCATCTGTATATACAGATGGCCACATAATAGGTGGATACAGAGACTGGGAAAAAAATACATGTACAGAAATTCAAATGTTTGTGTTTACTGATGCAAATAGGTCTGCAGACGGCTATGAAGGCCTGCTTTGACATGTAGGTGTGCTTTGTAAAACAAAAGGTGCATAACTGTCTCCACAGCCCCCGTACTCCTACCATATTGATGAGTGCGCAGAACTGATCTGTTTCAATGGAGAGCTGCTGCTTCACAACTCCTCTCTCCACTGTCGCTATGACACCACCCAGCCCCAGTGCAGTCTGCTGGGCCTGCCCATCCTCGTAAACACAGACCCCTGCTGTCCACAGTGGCAGTGCCCCTGTAGGTTTGGTTGTTTATGTTAAAAATAGGACTTTCCTATTGGTCTAGTAAAAGGAAGGCCTAGTGATTAGAATCCATTGTATGTTCAGATGATCTCTGTTTGATTTTACTGATATAGTTGGCTTTTCCCAGGTCGCTGCACTGTGATGTCAGACCTGCGTGTGATCACCTTTGATGGCAACAATGTAGCCTTGTATGATAACGGGTCCTACATCCTGGTAAACCTGCCCAGAGAGACCATTATTGGCACTGTGGAGAAATGTCCAACCAGCCAGGTAACAAAGACTAAAATATGAACTGGATCATAAGACCTCTGAAAACTGATTTTTTTAGTGAAATGTTTTGTTCTCTTTGTAGAGTGTGAACTCCATCAGACGAACTGTGAGTACAGTCTCTTCTCCTCCCAGTCATTCCCTAAAGTTGTGTTTGCGTAAGGATCAAAAGTTACTCTTTCAATAAATATTATCTTGTATCATCTCATTCTCTAATTCCACTCAGAGTCCAACAGGCGGAACTTCTGGTCTTTGTTTTAAGAAGCTGAACATCACTACCTCCTCCTACAGAATCATTATCAACCGACTGGATCGCAAGGTGACCCTCTTTACCCAATTTACTGCCAAACATTCAACTTATCCTTCACTAATAATGTGATCCTTACACACCCGTGTGTCCGTCTTTCCCCAGGTCTCAGTGAACTACAGACCTGCCAGGCTCCCATTCTCCCGTCACTCCCTTTATGTGGAAGACACAGGCAGCATGTACCTGATTCATACACCTGGAGGGGTCAGCATACAGTGGTATCACAGCACTGGCATCATGGTGCAGCAGTACAATACTCCTTATAATGCATCTGTGCCCACTCGAGGCCTGTGTGGTGAGTCCACATACTCACCTACACACTAGCTTTGACTGCATCAGCACCAGCCTCATTTATCTAATTGCCAGCTATCAGCACCTTGAAGCTTAGTGTCCAAACAGCTGCATCACTGTGACTTGTGGCATTATGGGATATGACAATTTGAGATTTTTAGAGCCATTCGGTTTAATTTCTCCGGTTCACACACACATTATTTCCCTCAGCAATTATATTTCTCACTGACAACACAGCAGTGTAACTCACACACACACACACATGCACGCACACACACACACGAACACACACACCAAACATCTGTCTGCTCATTATGCCAGGTTGCTGTGATGGGAACCCAGAAGATGACCTGAAGCTGCCCAATGGCACAGTGGTCAGAGAGGTGGGAAACATGATGCTCTTCCTGCAGGCGTGGAGAGTGCACACCACTGATGAAACAGAACACACACGCAGGGTCGGAGACAACTGCACCACCGGGGATTGTTCCACCTGTCTCTCCATGCTCCGTCAGAGAGCCTTCACGCCATGCCACAGCAAGGTTGCTACAGTATTCACGCAGTGTTTTACAAGCCTTATTGGAGAGCATGTGTTTAGTTACTTTGTAATTCTATTCATTTATCATGCACAAAGGCCAAGCACTCTCTTTTCCAGCCTCTCAAATGTTGGGATTCGGGTTTGTCTCTGTTTTCTATCATTGTGAATTGAATATCTTTAGGTTTTGAACTGTTGGCTGAATAAAACAAGCTATTGTTGACAACGTAGTCATTGACCTTTTTATGACATTTTAAAGAACTAACTATAAATTGTGTGATCTAAAAAAAAAAATTTAAAAATAAAACCGACAATCGATAATGAAAATGATCATCAGCTGAAGCCCGACATGACTTTGGCCTGGTTGTGTGTTTGCAGGTGCCTCCGGAGCAGTTCTGCGATATCATGTGGGCAGGGGACCTGCACTACAAAGATCACCAGTGTGACTTTCTGGCAGCGTACGTGGCAGTCTGCTACACACATCAGGTCTGCATCAGCTGGAGACGACACAACTTCTGCCGTAAGGAGACACATACATATCCAAACGTACTCACTCGTGTTTCTCATTCGCTCATGCATTGCTAAGTGCCTGTCATCCTGTAGCACTGCGATGTCCCCCTGGTAAGGAGTATCAGCCCTGTGTGAGCACCTGCACCAGCCGCACCTGTCTTAACAGAGAGTATTACGAGGAAACCACCTGTTCCTTCATCAGAGAGGAGTGTGTGTGCCGCACCGGTACCATCCTGCACCGTGCTGACTCCCCTTACTGTGTAACTGAGGATCGCTGTGGTGAGTGAAAGAGTATTTACATGCCTTTGTGATGAAAACTGTACTTTCAGAGAGTCTGAGTGAGTTTTGGACTGTGCTTCATATTACTCCTAGACTCATATAAAACTGTATCATCAGTGCATTTACTCGGCTCTGTTGTATCTAGTGTGCACAGATAATGAGGGTAACCCTCGGGCCCCAGGCGAGGTGTGGAATGGCTCTGCTCGCGGCTGCTGTCTGTACAAATGTATGGAGAATGGCTCTGTGGTGGCTGTTGAACCAGAGTGTAACTCTGTTCCCTCACCACTGTGTGAGAGGGAGGGAGAGTATGTACTGGATGTACTGGAAGAAGGAGCCTGCTGCCCCAAGAAGATCTGTGGTGAGTTTAAAAGTTGGCAAGAAAGTCATTTCATCCTGATATGAACTTCTAGAGATTGCAATTCAGAGACTTTTTTTAATTCATTCACTCTTTAAGCCTCACTCCATAGCTATATTATATTGCTGATGATGGTTCATCAGTTCTATAGCTCACCAGTATCCCTTCCACTTTCAGCGATCAAATAATAATATTTCAGTGAAGATAAGACTCATTAAATTATCTTTCCTTCCCCTGTCTTTTGTGCTCCTTCACTACCTGTCAGAGTGCAACATGACCATCTGTGCCAGCGAAGCGCCACCTTGTGATAATGGGAACAGGCTAGTGATTGGTTACAGCGCTCTGTCCTGCTGCCCAGAATACCGATGTGGTGCAAACAAACTTCCATTTTTTTAGATTTTTCCCTCAATGTTGACAGACATTTTGTAAACTTTCTGATAAATATGATATTTTGGCTGAACATTAACTTTCGCTAAACACTTTGCTTTAAATGGTCTTCATTAGAGTGTGACCCCATGGCGTGCCCTCCTGTCTCTGCCCCCGACTGCAGGGAAGATCAGTTCCTAGTGGAGATTAGGGGGCAAAAATCCTGCTGCTACTCTTACCTGTGTGGTAAGTTTTAAATGTTGTTCACGGGTTAGTCTAAAACTAAAAGTTTTTGGAATGAGGTTGGCCATCTGCTACGGCTCTGTCTATGACATTTCCATTAATTACAGCAACAAAACTGTGAGCTTGTTGTTTGTGTTTTCTGTCTGAGCAGTGTGTGAGTCATGTATTGAGCCCATTCCAACTTGCTCAAATGGAGAAATTCTGGCCGTGGATCTAAACACCACCAGCAGCTGCTGTCAACAGTACCATTGTGGTAAGTGTGTGTGTGTGTGTGTGTGTTTGCGTGTGTGCGTGTGTGTTTGCGCGCGCGTGCTATTTTTCTGTCTGTGTCTTCAAAGTCATGTTTGGAGTTTCCTCATGTTTGGAGTTTCCTGTGTTGCAGTGTGTGATGTCAACCTGTGCCCAAAATCATCAGTGAGCTGTGCACCTGGTCACTCTTTGCTTCAAACTACTGTCCCTGGGCATTGCTGTCCAGAGCACCACTGTGGTACACAGAAACATGCACAAACACACACACACACACACACACACACACACACACATCCTATTTGTTACAGGTGTAATTTCACTGCTGTGTTGCCTTGATGATTGGAATAATCTCAGAAATTGTTATGCCTGCCACGTACTTGCATAAACTTCACACTAGCTCTCTCTTTAATTTTCTCTCCGTCGCTCTCAGAATGCCAATGTGAGGAAAGCTCTCTCCCCATCTGTCAGGTGGTAAGTCGGCAAAAAGCTGCATCACAAGTCACCATCTAATCAGGAAGGAAGAAAAAGTGAGTTAAGTCAGCCCTTTTTGTTTTCTCGCTAGGGGGAGATGCTGGTTGAGATTCCTGACAGCAGCACCGACTGTGGCTGTCCTCAGCATGCATGCCGTATGTGAATTCCATACATGAAAGCACACAGACGCATACCTGTCAGAAGTTCGACAATAGACATGCTGTAGACATTGTTTACCCATTGCTTCAATTTCCAGGCTCCCTGGCACCTTCATATTCACCATGAAAAAACGCTTATTTGTTTTTGTTTTTTTGTTATAGTTATTCGCCCTGTTTGTGTCTCTGTGTGTGTAGAGAAGGCAGAAGTGTGTCTTTTCCAAGGGGTAACAGTGTTGGGACCAGGGCAGTCTCTGGTTCAGTACTTTGAGGGAGAACTGTGTTACACTGTCCACTGCATGCATCACAAAGATCCAGACTCTGGCTTCTACGCCATGGAAATCACCTCTGTCAACTGTTCTCAAAAATGTGGACCAGTATGCATCCAACACATTCAACACATGTTCATAGATCAAAATATTCATCATTGTTCTACACATCATTCATTCCTGCATTTGCTTCATCTTTTAAGCACCAGGTGTATGTGGCGTCCTCAGACCCTCAGGTGTGCTGCGGCTCCTGTAAAAATGTCTCCTGTACTTTCACCAATGAAAATGGGACAACAGAGCTTTTTGTGGTAAGAACAAATACATCCACATCCCCCTTTGCCCAATGCTCCTTTCTTTCGGGCAATACTGATTCCGATTTTGTGTGTGCAGGCAGGGAACTCCTGGGTAGAGAACTGTACACGTTATGACTGTATGGAAACAGCAGTTGGAGCGGTGGTCCTTGCTTCTGGGGTGGTTTGCCCGCCTTTCAATGACACAGAGTGTATTCAGGTCAGGACTTCTGAATGCACTATATATCTGAATTTAAGGTTAACCTGTTAAAGCCATTTGTTGTTTACAATCAATTATAGTTAGAGCCTTTGTAATGCACAATAATATTTCTTTTTTTTACCTTTATTCTTTTTTTATAGAGCAGTTGACATTTATTTATTAACTATCTTTTCAGCTTTGGAATTTTATCTGTCAATTAATTGAATTGAGGCTAATTGATTGGTGCACCCATTTTGTTAAATGGCGTTTCCTATTAACTCTGGTTTCTCATCTTACTCTCTTGTAGAATGGTGGTGTGGTTCAGAGCTATGTGGATGGCTGCTGCAGGACATGTGAGTCTCCAGATTTATCGGGTGCTTCTGGTATTGCTTTGAGCTGTCAATCAGAGGGGTGAGCGCCTTGTTGCCTGGCAGTGGTTTGGGCTTAATTGCTGAGTGGTTCGGGGTGTGGCCTGTTGTAGAGGGTGGAAATAAAACCTGTTTTTGGCCTATCTCTACATTTCCGACAGTCGCAATTTGTCCCCAAATTTCCTGCTGCTAAATTCAGGAGCCATCATAGCTTCGATAGAAGGAATATGGAAATAAACTCAAGGAAATAATAGTATAGAAAAAAAATAAACAGAGTAATAAGATATGACTGCACTCAACATTAAATAGTCATTACTAAATCAGTACTGAACTTGTGCTCTCAGGATGATGATCTGTGAACTGTTTGTCATGAATGCTTTACAAATTATATTTAGTAATGCAACTTTTCTAAGTTGTGTGTATGAAATCTTTAATAAACATGCAACGGTGACATTTTCTCTTTGTGGGTTTGGCATTGCAGCCTTTCCCGCTTGCCTGCTTTAGCAGTGAGCTTGCAGCCTGGCCAATTGGGTTGCACCATGGTGAGCGTTTTACCAATGAGAAAGCGAGATGGTGCAGGGGTTAGAGTTTTCCCCGCTGAGCTGCTCTTTGTAGTACATCGAGTGACGGAGATCCCTGGCTGGCTGCCTGGAGTGACCCAAAAAAAGAAGTGAAATCCATGTGCTTGCCCGCTGCACTGATTCCATCCTCTGTGTGTTTGTGCGTAACGTTAACTGTGTTTTCTGAAACAAACGTAACCTTGTGTGTGTGTTCTCCCGGCGTTCTTTGAACCGGACGGCTGCGGTCCTGACGATGCTCCCAGGTTCTGGAGTGGGTGTTTTACCATTTACCGTTAATCCTGTAACTCCCACTGGTAGTACTAACTGTGACACAGGTACCACCAACTTGTACTGTTCCCACTCACAATGACTCCCCTGAGACTCAGTGACTCATTCACTTGCACTTTGAAGCTTCGGGTGAATGCGTATGTGTCTGTTTTTGTGTTTGTGTGTCTGTGTTTTCATCTTCTGCCTCTCTCTGGTTAACCCCCAGTATATCACGGAAAACATTTCACCTTACATAAATATCTAGTGCGAAACCATCCATCCAAACAATGTCTGATGTCAACTTTAATAGAAAAGACTTGATCGAATTAAAGTGTTAACACCAGTCGTGAGAGAAAATAAACTCAAGTGTAACACTGTGATCGGCTAAGAAGAATATGAAGATCATCAACTCTTTTCATGCATTCCAGCCTTAAACAGAATCCATTTGACCAGCTTTGGTTGGATTAAAAATAAGGTTAAGTTTAGGTCAGCAGCCAATAGGCGAGCCAGATCTCTGCTGTGAGAACTGTGCCCCCTGGCACCCAGGTGTCAATCAGAGCAAGTTCCTACTGCTGGGCAACAAAGAGCCTGGTTCAAAAGGCCTTTCAGAGTGTGTGGATGACAGGCCTCTGCAATAAAAGGATCAAAGAGTATGTTTGTGTGTGAGCATATGTTTGCCAGTGTGTGTTTGTGTGTGTTTCTTGGTGTTTGTACTTGCATCTTCGTGTATTGTGCTTTAAATAGTGACTGTTGTTAGAGTGAATTGTTATCGTGCTGAGGTTTCTGTGTAACGGGAGCTATTTCTGCGTGTTCCTCTGTGTGTACATCTTGTTTTCTGTGTGAACACATGTATAGGTAAAGAGGATGGTAAGACATGCAAACGTGTGGCCATTCGGACTACTATTAGAAAAGACGACTGCAGGAGCAATGCGCCGGTGAGAGAGAAGAGAGAAATGCAAGCATAAGATGAGGAGGCTGAGTTAGCTGAAGAAACAAAAACTACAATTACGCATTACTTTCTGTTATTGTGAATTCTCGTCTCCCGTCATCATCCTCTCTCCCTCCTCTTACAGGTTACAGTGTACTCTTGTGATGGGAAATGTCCATCTGCCACCATATTCAACTTTAACATCAACAGTCACGCCAGGTTCTGCAAGTGCTGCCGTGAGAGTGGACTACAAACCCGGTCCGTCACACTCTACTGCTCTCGCAACGCCACAGTCGTGGAGTACAACTTCCAGGAGCCTCTGGACTGTTCCTGCCAATGGAACTAAAAATAAGTAAATGAATGAGAGCATAACAAATGAAGGGATGGGGGGAGGCATCAGGTTTTTATACTTCTGATGAACAAGTATGAAAACCAGCCGTCTTTCATTTTATTTGTCACTATAATTCACTTTACAAAACTGACCATGAGTCCTAGTTGTAACTAAAAGATATTGAAAATAACTGCTGCAAGTGGGAGATTGTTTTCAAGTAGTTTTAACTGCACTTTAGTCTTCATTTTCTTTAAGACCTCCTGTGCCAACCCAGTCAGCTTTCTAGTGCTGTTGCTGTTGTTTCTAGTTGCATTTTTTTTTTTTAATATCCGCTGTTGGGTTCAAACACTTTACACTGTATACATTTCGGTTTGTCTTAGAAATTTACGAGATATAAATTTAGCCTTTGTACAAATTAAAGTGTTATGGAATGCTCTGTTTACTTAGAAAAGGTTTAATGTTGTCTTCTGTGTAGTGTCTTTATTTTGAAGTTAAGTAGTTGAATAAAAGATCTAACAGTGTCTTTGTCTGAATTTTTGCAAGGATGGCTGTGCTCTCATGACCTGCAATGTGTCCTTTTCATACACCCTCCTAGTTCCTCTCCCTCAAACACACACCTACTCATCCTGATTCAGCATCTCTACTGCTGACGTGTGTTTGTGCTTTCCTTCCGAGAGGTTATTGCTTTGTGGGAGTCAACCCCCTTTCATAACAGAACCCCTCAGCGCACTCAGCCCTCCGTCCGTCCATCATGTCTCCCCTTCACATTCCTGTCATTCCACATGGACCAGTGCGACCGCCGCACCCCATCTCTGAGCCAAACCGCTCTCGCCACTGAAATGTTATGAACGCCGAGGAGCACATGCCTATTTTAGAGCCGACGCGAACTCATGGAAACGAAATATTGGACCTGTCCGCTGCGACTGAGTTGTGACCGTGACAGTAGCTCGTGGCCAGGCGTGAGGCTGGAGGCCTCTCATCATCCCAATTCCCCGTTAACAAAAAAAACAAAACCCACCTCTCCTCTTCCCCCGAGTATGCCCCGCGTCCCCGGCCTCCCCGCCTCTCCTCTCCTCGGGAGCCCGGCTTTGGGTTGACCATGCGCCCGTGGTTGCCATGGTGAACTGCTCTTATCCCAACAAAGAGGCCGAATAAAATTGGGCTGGGCCCCATACATACCCAATCTCTCCGTCTCTCCTCCCATGCCCACATGAAGACTGCCTCCTCCGTCGCCGAAGGGTTTTGCTCCTCGGCGGAGAACCGTCATTGAACGGTGACTCTGAGCGCGCGCTAAAATTCAAAGTCCAGGCTCTCCGTGGAACCGAAGTCGAGAAACAAGCGGGGATTTCCCCGTGATTTAGGATGGCGTCGGAAGTCTGAAAAAGACATTTAACGCGTTCAGAGAGCGTTCACTTCGACGCCCAGCTGTGCGCCAGCGGACGCGAGCAGCTCGGGACTTTCCACCGTCTTTGGTTTGCTTGTGAGCCTGCAAATGGCTGAGGGCACCTGAAGGATCGGTTGCGCGTGTGTCCAGGTAGATCAGCGACCGACAGACATGTGTGCGTGATGAGATGGAGTGACAGTTCCCATGGGTGGAACAGAGCGTCTGTGGCTATTTGCCAGTTTATGTCAGGTAAGAATAAAGCCTGCACAACTTTGAATTCTTCTGTAAAGCGCTTTATATTCTACATCTTTTATGCTGAATTATCTTCCAGGTGCGTTGCAATCCTGTTTAATGAACGTGGCACATAAGGAATTTTGACACGCTTTGTACTCGTACCTACATTCAGCAGACACTTACTCTCAGCTCTTCATTTTCCCGTTCCTCAGGTGGCGTTGCTGACCTGTGAACAGCACTCGAACCCTGTAGAGGTTGAAGTTGGATTTGGTCCCTTCCCTTCCAGTCAAGATCCAGACAGCTACGCAGTCACCTGCAGGGCCGCAAGTAACCATCTGGTAAGAACACTAGCAAAGGTGGATAAGGGCAGAGATGCTCTGGCTCAGTCTCTCTATGGGACTTGACTTTAGTTTGAGGGAAAGATACATTCTTCTAACACCTCTGCAGGTACATGCGGAGCCCCTCGATCACTCAGCATGCTCTCCTGATTGCAAGATGTCCCTGCGATTGGTTGAGGACCGAAGTGGATATAACATCACATTGAGAGCCAGCAGGAATGGCACCACACTTGAGGCAAAGACCTTTCACTTACGTGAGTCTCTGTGAACTCTGACCCTGAATACCACAATCCTGATGAAGAAAGGCAACAAACCGGGTTGCTTTGAATTTTGATATGTAGGTTGATGATGTTAAGATCTCCCTTCTTGCCTCTACCCCATCCCTTCTGTATTTGCGTCCAGTTCCAGTCTCGCTGTCTTCGTTCCGTGTATACAGCACGACGACGTCTGCTCTCCTGACATGGAAACTTCACAGACAACAGAGCCTGTCCACCCTGAGTCTATACAACGCTCACACACAGTCTGTCACACACATCTTCAACGTGAAGCCCTCGGAGGTCGTGGAGTCCCGGTACACAGTGATAGGTCTCCAGCCTGGCACACCCTTCAGGGTCAAAGTTGTGGTGACTACACTGCTCCAACATCTTAATGTGATCTTGAAGCAGAGACTCAGCATCGGCATGGAAACAGGTATTGTACACGCGCCGCACGCAAATTGATCATCAACGTTAAAACTGACTGCAGGCAGTTTGGACTCTTTGGTCTAAGTATACTTTCTGTCCGCAGCTCAGTGCCCCGTTGGTTGGCTGGCCAATGGGACAAGTTGCTACGCTGTGAGAAGAAGAGGTTTGACCTGGGGTGAAGCCCAGCACAGCTGCAAACGCCTGGCGGCTGGAAGTCACCTGGCTGACCTGAAGACTCTGGAAGATCTGCTTTTTGTATCTTCTCACCTGCTGAGCCACAACAACCTGCTGCTGCTATGGACGGGACTCAGTGACCAGCAGGTAGCTTTATTTCATAAAACGTAGATTTTAAGGAGAGGTACTGAGGAGAATTAGGCTTTTTTTCTTTTCATCCTCTCAGTGAGAGCAGTAATTAATAATAAAAAACTTTTTATCATGACTTCAATTAATTTTTTCATTTACTTTGTGTTTGTTTTCTTTGAGAATCTGCATATTTATATACAATTTAATAAGGGACCACGTTTGACAATTTTCATTTATGAATAAGTATTTAGTAATTTAATTTAATGTATTATTTTTACACCCTGTAGGAATTAAGTAGTTGTTCTGTCCTGCATGACTCTCAAAATCATGCAGAATTTGGTCCTGCAGGATATATACACTGAAAAAGCGTCTTGGCAGCAGTAACTCCTGAAAGAGGTGGTTTTGTTTTTGGAATTGCAATGACAGTGATGCCTGAGTACATAATCTGTCCCGTCTGTCACCCCACAGGAGGAGGGCCAGCCTGTCTGGTCTGATGGCTCATCATATAACCTGACGGACACTATGATGACACTACTGCCAGTCAATCAGACTGACTGTTTTGCCCTTCAGAGGAATGCCACGGGACCAGGACACTTTCTCACGCCATTCTTCTGTAACATCCCCTTACCCTTCATCTGTCAATACCAGAGTAAATAACGTTTGCAATACATCTTCACTAATAAAATCACTTTACATTATTTTACATTTCTGAGGAGTTGTCCTTTAAAACATCAGTTGTTAAAATGATCAGTGCCCTTTGAATTGTCACCACCTTTTAACCATGATATCACTCTGCCTCGGGGTAAATAACTAATGCAAAACGCTTACCGGTTAACTCAAGCTATACAATCTGTGAGCACTTCTTTCCCTTATTTCACCCTGAAGACGTTAGGATGATATACTGCTTTTCCCCCCTTTTACAGCCCCTCGAGTCCCTGCCTTATTCTCATTTGACCTGGTTCAGGTGACAGAGCAACAGGTAGAGCTTCGTTGGAGTGACTTCCCACCCTTGTACTCGCGTGATCATTCGTCCCTTGAGATATTCCTCCAGTACCAAAAGGAGGCAAGTGGAGAGCTGAGGCGAAGTGAAGAAGGTAGAAGGAGGACGTCAGAGGACAAAAAGGGGAGACAGAGCCAGAGCGGTGTGGAAAAAATTGTGAAAGTCCCCATCTCCCTCTCTTCCAGAGGGGTAACTGTGGCAGGTTTGTCTCCAGGGAGCGTCTATTCTTTCACGCTTCGAGCCTCTCACCCTGCAGGCTCAACCTGGAGCTTGGGACAGACACAGACTGCATACACTAGTGAGTCTGCTGACAACCTGTTACACACACAGGTTACACAAACAGACGGAAAAACAAAAGGCATTATCTTCTGCTCACAAATGTAATTTCAAAAAGTTTATGTTTTCTTTCTTGCAGGACCGCTTCCTCCTCAAAACATCACTGTTGGCCCCATTGCAGTCAGTCAGATTAGTGTTCACTGGATGCTGGCAGATGCACAGGGTGCGGCTGGATGGGCATTTGTTGTGCGCTACGGGGACATGTCTTCAAGACAAGAGAGTATAGTTGGAATGACCAACATCTCCTGGTCACACGAGACTGGTGGGTTGCAGTCATACACTGCTGTGATTGGAGGGCTGGAGTCTTACAGGAAATACATGATTGAAGTTTACACAGTCACCCGGCACGGGATAGAGAGCTGTGGACAGACGCCTGTGACTGTGCAGACTGGTAAGCATGTAAGAGGCCTTTTTTAACAGCAGATATTAGGAAAAGCACAGGTGTCACTAGTAACATTGGTGATGGCTCCGTTCTATTCAAGTGCCCCAGTAAGTCATGGCAGTGTGACAGGGAGCACAACACCAGGACCATGAAACTGAAAACAAAACCCAACTATTTATATGATTAATTTTAATTTCTGGAAGAAACTAGAAAGGCGTAGTTTGAAAATGAGAGCAAACATGCAAGGGAAAACTTTACAGTCACATGAAATTCAGGTCCCACTAAATCTCTGTGGTTGCCGCGGTGGAATTCATCCAGGTAGTATGGTGCGCCTAGTCAAATTTCACTGGCCTTTTGTTGTGAAGTTGATGCCATTTTGCCCTTGATCTGACCTAAAGATGTTTGTAGTTCTGGGAATTCACACCACCCAATCCCAAGGCGCCAAGAGTGAGGTAAACACTGAGGATCTCCAGCGTTAAGAGCTCATTCGAAACATCTTAAACATCACACCAAAAGTCAAGTGAATGGGTTTTGTAGACTTTTCTTTGACTTAATAAATTGTGCTGATGTTATCAAATGCACTCATTTGGCTTTCCAAGTATGTTTGCATTACCCTTGCTGTAATGACCATTTTGCTAGATACGTTTGTCATAGTTATAGGTCTTTCTGTTATTAAGAGAAAAATTCCTTTCCTTTTACCTTTTTTGCATTGCGTCTATTGTGAATACAGTCTGCTGATCTATCCTGTCAAGCAAAGCAGATAAGTTGGAGATGTTTTACCATATAAATTCAGTGAATGTCCAAAGTAAAATCATGCAAACATAATTATGCTCAAGTTGTGGCAGAAACTTAACTTTTGCAAATGCTCCTTGACCCATGTTAGCTGACAACTGAATAACAATCTGCTGTTGTGGCTCTTAGCGGTGAGGGCCCCCAGTGGTCTGGTGGTGTTCAGCACAAGGGGAAATCTGACAGTCTGCTGGACCAGTCCACCTGATGACCCACCAGATGGTTATTATATCACAGCCCAGCCACTCAGTAACCCCAGTGCTTCTTCACTGTGGATAAACCAATCCAGTCCCGGTGCACTCTGGATAAATCAGTCCATGTGTGTTGATCTGGGAACATTTACTCCAGGCCAGACGTATGATGTAGGAATGGTTGCACTGAAGGGTAAGGACAGGAGCCAGAGGACCAGCGTCATACACACCACAGGTAAGGGAAACAAGATTACTGCCTTTGACAATGTAGACATCACTTTTAACCACACTAGCCATTTTGTGTACTACCTCTGTCTGTTTTTCTCCCTCTACATGTGCAGATCCGATACCAGTTCAGGTAGCAGTCCCTCT